>NW_010099894.1:0-3191 GCF_000699245.1 Pterocles gutturalis | reverse complement strand
AAAGGCGCGATCGGACCACGGCTGCCCCCAGACCCGGGCAGGCAGGAACTGTACGAACGGTGGGTTCCACCCGCTCCACGGGGAACTGCAAACCAGCTGTGTGCAGCGTCCCCGACACACCCCGATGGGACCCTTCACAGAGCTGAAAGACAAGTCTTGAAACTTCCTAGACCACTGATTCTTGATGCATAACCAGATAATTTCGTGTAATTTTTACTCTCCTGACCCAAGGTCAGACTTAGAAAAAACCCGCTTTTTAGGTTTATCTTTTCTTTCTTGTTGGTTTCTCCCAATCCTTCAATTCATGAACGCTCCAATGCTGCTGAGCTCAGAGCAGCGAGCAGCTCTGTTTGAGCAGGTTTGTGTTTCCAGAAACAAAAGGAGCAAGCGTGCATTACACCTGTCCCTTGCTCTGGGGTGTTTCTGAGCAGAGACACTCATCCTGCCTAAGCCAGAGAGCTTGCCTGCCCTCCCTCCTCTGTCTCACTTTAAAGCTTCCTCTGCTTCACCACAAAGCAATACTACAATTATTCCTGCAAATACAGAAATTGTCTGGTTTTTCACACAGATGCTTCAAATAAATGGTAAAATCTCCAACTATAAACACTTGTAAGACTTCTGAACTGTACCATCTGGGTTAATTTGGTGCCTACATTACAGTGTAGAACTCACCAGACGGATCAGTTTGAGAGCAGAATTCAATTAATAGTAATTAAACAGCAATTAATAATTAAACAGTAAACCTGGAAGGCATAATGAATTTCCGCTCATGTCAGTATTGTCAGATCTAGGTTATAAATTTAAAAGTACAAGTAGAATTTATAAGCATACAATTTTCCTTCTCACATTTTAACACAAAACAGAAGAAATTCTGAGAAAAAAAAATATTTCAAAATGTCCTTTTTTACCTTTTCACAGAGACAGTGTTCTTAGAGTTTAAGCTTAACCCAGAAAAGCTTCTACTTAAACAACTTACCAGTTCACTACAGTTTGAAGCTTTCAGACTTTTTTCTGCAGATGGTAACAAAATAACTCATCTCACTGCTGAGTTCAAGGGGATCGAGTGCTACTTAAATATGCGTTTGTGGGTTTTGGAACTGTATCTTTCTTTACTATGATAAATGCTCAATTATTTTCTACTCAATTCAAAGACATGCTGGGACTTCAATCATTTACTAAGACTGGAGTGATTAAACCTATTACCTCATCTTCTCTCCTGGTGTGAACAACACACATGATGCAACTTTGCCTCAGCAAAGTTAAACACTATATTTTCTCTCTAATAAGCTATAGGGATCTGAAC
This sequence comes from Pterocles gutturalis, assembly GCF_000699245.1. NCBI lineage: Eukaryota > Metazoa > Chordata > Aves > Pterocliformes > Pteroclidae > Pterocles > Pterocles gutturalis. The sequence goes on along the minus strand of NW_010099894.1, from coordinate 1,888 downwards.
AGTCTCCTAAACCACCTTAATGTTTATTAATAATTACTATTTTCTGTGGTTAAATTTAGGATGGATGCAGAACCTTTGTGAATGTTTTTAAAGACATTTTTTCTGTATTTAAAACTAGGTAACATACCTGGCTGCTGCCTCTTTCTTCCCATCTTCTAGTGTTCTCCAATGAATATGATCTCCAAAACCTGCCAGAGAGAAGGGTTTATAAATGCTGCATAATTTAACATGTCAACCAACAGATGAAAACAGTCCAACCCTAAAGAATATTTTCAACTCATTGTATATTCTCTTTTTAAAGCAAACTATAATCCCAGTCCTGCAAAGACTTCTGCAAATACTTACAACCTACATCGCCTTATGAGGAATCCCACTGAAATTAATTAACAAAAGCGTACCACACTCATGAATATTTATACAGATGTGTGCAAATGATACCAAAATCCCCCAGACAGAGATTAAAATTGAAGAGCCTTCTGATTATTCCCCATTCTTTTCCAATCTGAGAACATTATTAACTGATTAGTGACAAATTAAACATGTCAGCGTTTGGCTGCCTAAGTCCCACTGAACGTGAACTAACATAAAACTTAAAATTTCCTAGGCCAGTATATGATCATTAATTGCTGAGTATTACTGCTGATGATAATTATCATCAAAGAGTAAGAAAGAACGCCATTAAACAGGTTTTAGAATGTTACAGTGACTGAACAGTGCAGGAAATATTTTAGCCCATACTCAGATAACAAGTCTTGTTATGTCAGTTGAGGTAAGAGTGAGTGTACATTTAACAACTGCAAAGCAGGGACTGACAGGTTTTTTGACCCTGTAGCCAACACAGTGCTACCCTTCACATGGCCAAAAGCCACAAAGATGAGATGAAGGAGATCTGGGAACTGTTCATAAGGGAACCTCCTCACAGGTCTCATTGCTCCTGTAACGTAGGGCTCTGCTGGATGAGCAAACATCAGCCTCGGCTTGGCCCTTCCCAACGCTGAGGGTTTGGATTAGTCAGCAGTGCCCAGGGTGCTGACAGGGGCAGATTTTGTGAGCTAGAAAGGTGTCAGGGGCCACAGGCTGCCCAGTGCTGACAGAGAGCAAAGCGGACATTGCCTCCAGTAGACAACTACGGCAAAGAAGCTGGAGAAAGCCAAGAACAAGGTCAGCAAAACCTTGTGGCACCCTAGTTCAGCATCTGGGAGGTTTGAACAGTTGGCATAGTATTTTTATTACCTTATCTTCTCTCCCGATATGAACTGTGAACACATATGACGCAACATATCAAATATTTGGTTGTGCTAGCAGTAAGGTGGGGATGCCTCGTCCATGTCCAACCACACACACACATCAGCTGCAGAGGCAGCTTCAGACACAAAGCTGCATTCGCACCAGTTGAATGTAGCAGAGCAAAGAACAGCTGGGTTAGCAGAAGTCACGTTTACTCCGAATATTGACACACCAGATACTTAATTCAAAGGCCAACATGTTAAAACAGGGAAAACCTATTGTTCTAGCTAGGAAACACTTTTCAAAAGCTTTTTTTTTTAAACTAAAACACAGCTTGTGGCGAGCTTCTGTATGTTTCTAAAAGCATTACACAACACATTATATAGTGTTTATTTTAAACGAAAGTCAGCTGAGGAATTAACCATAAAATGAAAGGGGAATGCCTGGGCTCCACATCACAAAGTTTTGCTGTCCCTGATCGAACTGTTCTACTACCAGCCCTGAAGAGCAGATTTATCTCCAAGACAGGCTGAAGCCACCCCTGGGGTGAACCGGGCACCCCCGACTGACCCAGGCTACCGGACACGGCAGAGCCGGAGGGCGAGGAGCGCAGGAGGGACCCGGGAAGCCGAGGGCGGGCGGGAAGCGTCATTCATCGCCG
>NW_010099893.1:0-402 GCF_000699245.1 Pterocles gutturalis | reverse complement strand
GGGCTGGGGGCATCTGCTGAGCATCACAAGACGCTTACAACAATGCATCAGTCTTTGGAAGGAAACTGACTTCTTTTTTTTTTCAAAGAGAGTGAAACGTCTTGTCACTTATGACTTCCAGTGCCAAGCACGTTATCGCTGAGGATCCACTTTGACGAGAAGTTCATCAAATGCAACTTTTCTGAATGGGAAAGATTGCCATTTTGGAAAATCTCTTTCCAACTGAAGTCAGAATTACACACTGTAGGGCAGTGGTCCCTGATCCCTTAACTTACTATCGTGGGTTAAGCACAGACTGCTTAAAGTTAACTCTGTTAGTTTGTTTTTTTTTCCCCTTCTTCTGCATAAATAGCTAGCAAGAGGTTGTGTTTTGGATTTACGCTCAGGACAAAGACATGATAA
>NW_010099892.1:1746-54007 GCF_000699245.1 Pterocles gutturalis | reverse complement strand
GCTGTGCCCCCTCTTCAATATGTCATTCGCAGAGTCACTGACTGGCTCGGCCTTGGCCAGAGGTGGGTCTGGCCTGGAGCTGGGGAAGCTTCCAGCAGCTTCTCACAGGGGCCACCTTGGTAGTGCTCCCCCCTGCCACCAGAGCAGACTTGGAGCCAGAGGAACCTTTAGCGGTTACTGACAGGAGCCATCACTGTAGCCCCTCCCTCGCTACCAAACAAACCCACCACACAAAACCACAACAATAAACTAGGAATGTTGAGGAAAAAAACTAACTTCAGGACATAGTTAACAGAATTAGGTCAAGACACTTATTACATTAACTAGTACAGAAATTAATCTGCTCTAAGGCAGTGCCTGTGATTTTACATTTGTGGAAGAATAAAAAAAAAAATCAACAATAGATTATGTAAAGAGAAGACATTGGCTTAGGCTATTTAAAATTTAGGAGTAACAAAATAATGTTAAACAGGATGAATTACTGGGTAAAGTCACATGATTCATTCAGAAGCAAAGGAGCAATCTATTTGCTTTGGGTGTGATCCTATATATGTACCTGATCTGAAAAAGAAAGGTTTGCAAGGTGAGAAAGCCTTTTTTGTCTTAATAGCCATGATATATGAATCCATAGTTCCACCATGAGAGCAATTTGGCGACAGCACTTGATTAAAAAAGTTACACATCCATTCTGTGTGTGCTACCCCTTGGCTCGTGCTGAAGCAGTTTTGTTTGTGCTGCTCTAGACCACATCCCTGGACAAATCAACATTAAAAATCAGCTAGTAAAGGTGAATGAGCTGCTAGAGGAGCAGACAGAACAGAGAATATCCAAAGACAGTGTTGCTAGTAAATCCCTCATAAATTGAAACTTGAGACAAATTATTCGAGTATATCCCAGGAAACAGAAGATTTGAAATGCTGCAAATAAAAAACAAAGAGACAACCCAAAATATCCTCTATTATTCCATCACTCCTTGAATTTACCACCTACGACTACACAAGCAGTAATGTAATTAGTATGGTCCAAAAATATAGTGCAGAAATAGAGAACAGGTGTGAGGACCTTATGCCTAGACAATACATGTTTCAGGGAGAATAATTTTTGTCTGGTCTCCTGAGCAGAATGCTCCAGCAGTTGGAGAGCACCTTTCAATTTATTTCCAGCCAACACCTCATCATCCTGGATGAATACCCAAAAGCAGTTTAGGCACTCTGAGACTACTCCACAGTGTTGACCCCAGCGTGGTAAGTCAGAAGATCCACTTCAGAAGTGAATCCAAACTAAAACTCTCATGTAGATATATCTTTTTTCTTCCAAATCTCCCCGGAGAAAGTATCAAAAAAGATCTTGCAATTTGCTTAGGGCTTTCCTCTAAGGTAAGAAGGAAGATCCACAAGAAAACTAAGTGTGGTGAACAGCACACTAGTGAGAACTAACAGTTTGTGCTCAGTATCGTCTCAGGGCAAGGACCTTTGGTAAATATAAAATACTTTAGTAAACCTCTAAGCTTGTCTGAAACTGAATGATGACCTAAAAGCCAGATTTGTGCTCTCCTCTTGACTAGGAAGAGAATTCCAGAGCAGGGTGGTCTGCCTTCTGTCCTCTCACCATTACAGTATGTGACCCTAGGCCATCTCCAGTTTCACAGTGTTTCACAGGAAGAGCGAGATGGACTGAGTCTGTTACTTAAGTGTTATAAATATTGGGCGATTCAATGAAAATGCTGGAGGCCAGGTCAACGTGCTGGGTTGTGACTTTTAACTACCTAATAGAAAAACATTTTGAACAGTCTTGCTACTCTGTTGTATATTATTTACAACCCTTGTTTTGTTATATGCAAATTTAAAAATGCAGTACCCCACTGAATGAAACAGATATCATCACTTTGAAGAAATGATAAGTCACCTCCTATAGAGCTATGTCTGTATAACTACTTCTCCACACATCTGTGCAACAGCTGTAGGGTACTGATTAGGCAACATATCCGTGTGGATTAATTTAGCAGGAATTTACATGAACCATACATATTTGTGTAGTGAGTCAGTCATCTACACTTTTAAGAATCTATTCATGCAATGCAGTAATTTATCAACCTGTTACTGGAATTTTCCTAATTTATTTGTGTAACTGCCAACATCAAAGATTACTCCTGAAATAAAAGATCATCCCATTTCATAGCAGAAAGAATTAAAACATCAAAGTTTGCTTGTGGTTCAGTAAATTCGTATGTTAATTTTTAGTGCCTGACAGAAATGCCTCACTAGGTCAGCATTTTGAAGTTTTCCAGAAAGAAACAGTTTGCCTTACAGAAATATAGAATAATTAATGCTTTCATAATTAATCTATTAGGTAAATATTTCACCCAAAAGAGTTGATGCCAGCTTATGCCAAGTGATATGATATGCTCAAAAAAGCATTTGTTTAATTTTAAACTGAGGAAAACTATGAAACACTGCGTACATATATGGTACATATATGATCTCAAAAGTGTATTCTTTATAGCATAACAGGGGCCTCAGTGTATCCTTAAAGAGAGTTCAAGACACAACATCAAGACATTCTGCTTATTGAAAGGTCGGATGATTTTGTTAAAACAAACAAACAAAACAACCCCCCCCCCCCACCAAAAAAACCCCCCCCCCCCCCCCCTTTCTTTTCATGTAAAGACATCTACCATAGTCAAGCATATTTCTCCATTGCATTGTAGAATGACAGCTCAAAAGCTAGATCCAACACATATAGTATGGTAACCTGGTTCATGAGGTTTTGCCCCTCTTGTATTTCAGGGTAATTTAAATGCAAGAGCTTAAAACCAAAATACACCTACAATTGTTAAGTTTCCCTAACCCACTTCTTTGTATTTGAAGCTGTTCTTGTCAAAGGATACAATTTTTACCTCACTGAGATCATTAAGAAATAAAAAGCAAAACCTGAAGCTAATGATCTGATGCTACTCTCTTTACTTTAAAAAGCTCAGGGGAATCTGATATTTTCCTTCAGTATTAGAAACCAATAATATTAGGGCATTCTACTAAAATTAATCAAACCTGTCCACTATGATTAGGTTTGGAAATGGGCCACATTTTCAAAAGTAGTCTCTAATTTGCAAGCCCACTTTTCTGTGCACCACTGATAGACTCTCTGAATCTGCAAATTGTGTTTTGATTTTTGAAGTCTTGTGTCTAATTTGTCCTATTACTATTTTGAGTAAGTGCTTAATGTTGGTCATAAAAAAACCTTCCAGGAGTTGTATTTGGAAATACAGTGTAGGTATAATGTTATAGGTAATGCATTTTGTATTAATATTAAAATTTCTTATTATTTCTCTACTATTTATCTTGAAATAGACCTTTCATGGTTAAAGAAGTATGAAAAGACTGCTCCTCTTTTGAAGTTCCAGGGTTATTTCTGAAACATACTTTTGGACCTCTCTGTTCATTTGCTGACATCATTGCAGTTCATTGTGAATCACAATTTAGATCTGAAATGTAACAACCAGTCATTGCTATTGCATTTTCCACATTCTGCCTCAGCTGAAATAGTGTATTAATTTGAATAAACTGAAACTAATGTGTCTTACAGAAATTTACAAATAGGTCACTAAATTATGTATGATTAGAACAATCTGGATATTATAAAAAACCCCACCAGGATTTGTTACCATGTTAGCTAGCATAGCTGAAAAATCTCCCTAAGCAAGATTGCTTTTGTTATTTAGGCAGGTATTTTGTATGGAGATACTACCCCATCTAGCTCCCACTGTCTGTCCAGGGGAGTTGACAAAGAGAATTGTAGTCCCTCCAAGGACTTTCTCTTCTCCATCCTTGGGGAATGCATGGCACCTTGACGTATGCAGATAGAATCATAACTATAACTTTAGCTATGAGCAAAACTGGCACTAAAAAAGAGAACGTATGTGCAACCTTGAGCCTTGCAGTCTTTCACTGGGGCAAAATACATTTTTAAAACCACTAATTTTAGTAGAGGATAAAGGAAGTGAAAAACACCACAGTTTTGGGTTGATTTTTTTTGCTTTTTACATGGGATGTTGCCTCTGCTTCTGCTGCTGCTGATAATATGTTATTATGCTTTTATATGTTATTATATGCTTTTTTGCAGCATAATAACTTTTTTTTTTGGTGTTATTACAAGCAGAGATGCTTAATGATGGACGTAGTATTAGCTGGTGACAAGAATTTTAGGCCTTTATATCTGCAGACTTACAGTCATCGTAAATCTGTCTCATTTGGGGGATTTAGAATTAGTTAAAATCCTGTAAAAGCAGTCACCAAACTAAAAATCATTTCTATTTTTCTCTACTTTCAACCTGCCCTCCAGTGTAGCAAAAATATATATTTTTGTGTGTGAGAAGATTTGCAGGGAGTCTACTTTTCCCCTTTGGTACACAGAAGCTCAAGTAAACAGCATCTGTAACATCTGACCTTCCGTGCACAGATTCCCCAGTGTGCCCTGAATAAACCAAAAAATCCAACCTCTTTGTATTTAGATCCCTCAAAGTGCAGGGATATGCTGTAAGTCAATCAAGATCAAAATATTTGAATAAATTCTGATGATTTGAAAATTAAATGAAAGAAGTGAAATCCATGGATTTTCTTACACATTCAGAATTTGTAATGTGTTTCAGAAAGGTCTGGTGAAAATGGATTTTTCATTGCAGGAAGCAGTAGCTGCAATATAGTCTCAAAGCACATATTTCACTTGCCCATCACTATCCTAAATTTCAAACTTTGAGGAACAGTTTCCTAGACCTAATCTCTTCCTGCAGGCTTGTTCCTTCTCTTTAAACATAAATTAACTGATTTTTAGAACACTCTGAAAAACAAGACTGAAATATATTTCTCTCACACTAAAAACCAAAGCAAAACAAGCACCCAAACAAACAAAAAGTTGCAATTCTTTTAAGAGAACGACTTCCACTGCTGCTGGTATCAAGTGCTGAAACTTGGTGTGGAAAGTCCTCTTGCTGTGGAAAAGTGTCTTCGCATGTTCTAGTAAGCATTTGCTTTGAGTTGGCCAAGTAGTGAGAATTCACAAATCGCATACTGGGTATGTACAATAGGTTTACTTTCTACATTTTTGCTAAGCATGTCATACATGGAGGTTATCTCCTGTATTGCGTCATGAAATGTGTTCTACAGGTGCACAGATTTGAGGAAAAGCTCCAGCAAGAGTCCTGCTCTTGGTAACCTTTGTCAAAGAAAATCCATTGACTGCAATGCAGACTGTGAGGTCTGCAGCAACCGAGTTAAAAGCTCCCTTTCCTCTTCTTCCCAGGAAGTCTCAAAACTCTCCAAGATGTCCGTCGTTCTGCTTCCTTCACCTCTGGTGTAATTCGGGAGTCCTGCGGATGAGAACTGTTCTTGTGGCCCTTTGCTCCATGGAAATAGTTTCTCCGCTTAAGGCATGGGGGCCTGGGCCCTTGCTGAAGATGCTTCCCAGCTTGGCAGCTGTCTGCAAGGATGCCCACGCAAGCTAAGGCTGGACACCTCTTTTAGATAAATAGAGTGAATCCAGGTATTCTTCCTCTGTTACATTAAGAAAGTCACCTGAAGTCTCTGCCCTAAGCATAGGCTGCCTTCAAAACTACGTATAGGCTGTGATACCAAGTGTGGTCCTGAGACAATATTAAAAATACATTGTGGTGATATCTGATACAAAAGCAGGGGCAGATAATAACATAGGTACCATGGCACTAATGAGAGTTTTTAATTAATAAGCATTTCCTCTCAACAGTTTTATTTGGTAAGATTTCTGTTTCAAAATTTATAATTCTTTGACATATCGTGACTGGAATCCATTTTTCATATGCAACTGCTGTTCTAAGACATCTGAAATATTTCAGCAAAAGCACACAAAAATTTCAAGTAGCTGTTTGAATGTGTGACTTGTTAAAACTGCTTTAGACATGCTCTTATTACTCTTTCAAGGAAAGGTAGTGTTTAACGAATGAAGTCTGGAATGAATGAGAACATACGTGAATATGTGAAGTGTATTAGATTAAGTGGAAGACCTTAAGTGTGGAAGCCACTGACCACTTCTGTGCTGAATACTCAATGAAAATTTTTCCATGTCAGTTTTGAATAGTATGCTGATACTTTCTAAATTCTACTATGCTGTTTCATCATTCTAATTTTGAAAGTCGCATTAGGGGCAATTCTTACAGTAAGGGAATTAATACCTCTGTCATTGAAAGTGTAGGAGTAGTTTAATTTTTTCTTGTGTAATGAGAGTTACAAACTTTTGTTCAGCTCTATGTACAGAGACTTTCCACAATGTAACTTTCACCAATCTGGATATTAAAGAGTTTTTTTTAATTATTTGTGTTATGGTAATATAGAGAAGATCCTGATACTATAGACATATTTTAATGCACATCATATGGGAAATGATGCTCTTGAAACTTAAAGGAAAGGCAGACAGACTTGGGAGGAAAAGTCTTGGCAGACAGAACTTTCAATAAGCTCTTAATTGACTTAGGATAAGAAGGCCATTAATAGTGAAAGGCTTATGCATTTTTGGAAATTACACACGTGGCAATTTCCCTAAGGTTAAACAGAGGGATAAAAAAAGTTGGGAAGTGTACCCAAGCCTTGTAATAGACATTGAAATTATAATTTGACTGGAAAACTGTTCATACAGTTCACATATTAGCTGAAAAATCCCTGTCAGGAAACCAGCTGTCCTTAATGCATTATAGGCCTGACATTAGCTAAAGTTAAAGAGGTGCTATCCTTATCTCCGTTTTTCTTGTCCACATGACCTATAAAAGTCACAAAGATCTTGTGCAGAAGCCACTACAAGACTATTCCCAGATAATCCTTCAACATAAACTCAGCTGGGTTTACGGCAGCTTTGTGCACCTGGAGCAGGAATAGAAAAAGCAGCCTTTGTATTCCTGCCCTGTGATCCAGCCCTGTAGCAAACAATGACGACTGCCCACGGGTTAGTAACATGTTTGGGGCTCTTTGCAGTTCTTTTTTCCTGCTGGAGAATAAACCAGCAGTCCAAGGGGTTTGAATTTTCTTACTGTTGCTTGTTCTATCTCAACACACATAACATATGCATGTATATGAATCAGTTATTGAACTGAAGTGATTGCAAGCGCTAAACTTTTCAGGCATCTGCTGATATACCAAGGGCTGGATCTCAGAGGAAACTGTCTACAAAATTATCTCTAACATGTTTAAGGCAAAAGTGAAACCCTTAATCTTGGAGGCATCATCTCCTCCCTATGTAAAATACATCAGAAAGCTAATGAAATCATTTAACCGATTAAGAAGTGTCTGTAGCTTGTAAAGCTCTAAAGCCTGCTGTAACAGAATATTTGAATAGATAAGGAGAATACTATAATCTGAAACAAATATAAAATTTTATGAATGGCAGTGATTTAAGTACAGTATTAGTTTTTTTAAAAAAAGATAAGTTTAAATAGTTCAATGTTTCATGTAAAGAAACATTTTCATGTAGAGATAATCATCATAAATGGAGGAAATAGAGAAGCAAAACAACAAACAAATCATGAAAATAACCTAAAAAGAGTAATCATAAAGCACCATTAATGTGAATTTATTTTAACTTCAGTGTCTCAGCAACAGGATGACTTTACTCCCACTGGAATGGTGCCATGCAAGAGATTATTCCTCTTTGTCACACTGGCTCACACTCAGAGCTGGGGAGGCTATAGTAGCGTTCAGAATACTACAAGATTTAAGACAAGAAAAAAAATGAGGAAACTGAGATGAGCACTGCGAAAAACCTGCATTTTTTAGTTTTATAACAGTGATGCAGCAAGAGGAAGCATGGAATCCCCAAAGAATATGCCAAGAAGAGGAAAACAGAATGAATTAGAAAAGAAAGATGAGATGTACTTGCTCCAGCTCTATGACTAGACTGTATTTGTAATCCCATGAAAGCAAACAAACTTGTAGGTGACCTTTGGGGAAAATAGGTAATGGAAATCACAAACAATAGACTGAGAAGTGTAAAGACTTTAAGAATATTGAGATTATAAATTAAGTCTTTTGCTGATACTTTGGACACAAGCAGAATATATTTTTGAGATTATCTGTTTAAATATGTGGAACTCAAGAACTCTTAAATACAATGAAAAAATGCACCCATCAGAGAGTACGTTAATATTTTTGTCTGTTTATTTTTAAATGTGACTATTTTTATGGCTATTCTTAGTCACTGAATTTAGTTGCTCTCTGCTATATCTGATATAATAAATAGCATGACATAGGCAGTTTAAAACAGTAAGTCTGAACAAGATGGCAAACTTGATAGGCTTGAGAGAAATAAACAAGCACTGTCTCTCAGTTCCTTTCAAAATGTTTAGCTGTTCTCTACCTTCTCTGTCCACTAGCTTGCTCTAATCTCTTTTTGGTCCTTATTCTGGCAAAAAAAATTGTCAGAAAGTTAAAGTATGAGATTAGAACCACTGAATAGTAAAATACAAGTGCTACTTAGTTCAAATGTGTATTTTTAGACTAAAAGGAGAAGAAATGGAGTGAAGGTTTACAGTCTATGATTTACAGGTTGTCAAGCTACGCAATTTCATGGCACCTTTTAATTTTATGTTCCACTTGAACTAGTAAGAAACGCAAATTTGAACGTCAAGACAAATGTCTGATCACAGCTACATATATGACAGTATCTTTATTTTCCCTGTGGGTCTGCTTTCCCACTTGCTGATACGGACACAACCATAGTGCTGTGCTTAAAACCATTCCCTTTTGCAAAATATTTACATTATTAACAAGCTAATTGTGATTTATTTCCTGTCATTATCAAAGTTGGAATCCATATCTAGTAGATATCAACATTATACACTGCTTTACTTGTTCAACAGCTGTTCAGCTGTTTTTTCAGGTCCTTAAAACAACTAATGTGAGATAATGGGAATAATACTCCAGAAGCAGGGTGCAATTATTTCTTCAGCATAAGTAAACCTGTGCAAAACTTGCAGCATAGATCTGACATTTGAATGCACTTTCACAGAGAGCTTAAGATTTTGATATTTCTTTTTTTGTCATGGGTTTTAGCATGATCTCACTAACTTATTTGCTATGGAATTGTCTTCCCTCTTTCTATTTTTAGGCTTTAAATTTCTTTCATTTAATTTACTTTCATTTAGTTTGTTCTCTTAAATGGCATTTTTGCTTTCTCTGTGCATGTCTTTTGTTTCTGTTTTCATGAGCCCTTGTGATGCTTAAATTAGAATACATTTGAGTAGTGTTGTACAACTTACCTAAGCAATATCTAAGTGACTCATATGGACTTTTGCAGTTGATGCGAAGATGGAAAGAAAATAGTTTCTAAGGTGGAGTTTATATCTTCTTAAAACAGGCATTTAGAAGGAGTCAAATGAGTTATGTTTTTACGATTAGCTATTTCTCCAACACTGACTGCCTGAGAAACTTGGGGGACCGTCTCAGAGGCTTAGCAAATATACACCTAAAATTAGATGAGATATCCAACCCTGAAAGCTTTCCGAACAAATTCTGTGAAGAGATGCACATGCTGATCCATCTAAAATCCTTCCTAGTGATCAGAACTTCCCTTGATTGCAGCTGCTGCCATCTTTATGCAGCCTGCTGCTGTTCTGGGCGGTGCTGCTTCCTCTCTCCAGAAAACGTACACTTTTCTTCTTTGTATGCTGTTCCAGTCTGAACATTTTAACAATTTTTCTTACAGCAGTTCTATTTAAAGGCAGGACACCAAAACAGTGTTTTATTCCACATCCACTGTATTAATTGTCTCTTGCTGAAAAGGCTAAGCTGTTAGTATTTTGTGCACTTACTGGCGTAAATGGCTGTGTGGGAGCCTGATTTTCTGTTCTGCAGCATACTCCTCCTTTTTGCCTTGGCAGACGTGCAATCCAAGCTGAGTGAATTGCTCTGGCTTTTAATTCACTATGGTATAGTGAACTTACATCTGCCTCTTCCAATGTCACTCTCAGTCTTAGGCTACCAAGGCCCATTAATATCTGATCCCAAGTGGGGCTTAAAGATTCATAAAAAACTGAATGTTTACCTCAAGAGCAAAAAAATATGTTTTAAATATTTCAAATGCTTCATACCTTTTCCTGCTTTATTGTATGAAAGAAGGATCTTTCAAAAGGTTTTTTCTTGTTAGGAGCGCAATGATCTGCAAACCTCTGTGGCACAGTCTGATAACTTGTTCTTCCTGACTTAATTGAAGGTAGTTAAATGTCTCAGAGCCAGCAACTTATTTTAAAAAAAATATGTTTATGCTATTGCTTTTCGTGACTCCTCTCACCTTCATGAAAAGATCGGTGGGGTTTTTTTTCAGGCCTTTATTTCACCTGCATTCCCAGTACTGTATTTGAATTTTAAATTGCTTCCACACTGTAATTGCTTTTTCTTCTGTGCCAGCATTTCAAGATGCTTTCTTCTGTTTCTGTCCTTTCCACTTTTGCTCTGCCATCACAGTTAGTGAGGTTTTTTGAGGTGTTTACGAATGAAAAAGGACTCTGATGTACAAACAGTTAAGCTACCAACACCGATAGCAAGCTTTGAAAACGGAGAGATAAGATCAGTGGACAGCATCTTTGCATATTATGTCTTATGTAAGCCAGGAAACTAATTTTAAGAGCCCATTCAAACACTTTGGCCATATATCCTCTCCTCAGGTCCCTGGAACTGCTGAAGCTTATTTTTCAGAAATCCATTATCTTTATGTTCTATGCACTATTAAGCAAAAGTACCAATTGTTATATATCTATGCCTTATAAATACTTGAAGGATTATTTCTTCAGCACAATGAAATAAAAATATCTTAATTTGGGAAAATACAGTAGCTCTATGCTTTAAGCAGCTCCAAAAATATAAGCCATTTTCTTTTACTCCAGAGGGATAATGCTCTGAGCTCACTAATGGTCTTATGTTCCTTTACCAGAAAATTAAAGTTGTAAGTATTGGTAAGCCTATTGCTGCTTTTGTTATTGCTTTATGTTTGTGTTGGCAATAATTCATTGGCTAAAGTACAATTAAAATCTTATCCGTAAGAATCTGAGCATGATATGTGGGATATGTACTTACAATGCTATAAAACAAACTCTGCAGAATTGCTGTGCTTTACTTTGTTTTGCCTTAGAGTTGTGTTCCTCTGGGTTCTCATCAACATTTATATATATATTTAAATAAATTAGTAGAATACTTTCAAGCCATATTTCAAGTTTTCTTACATTTAATTATTGGCTATGTGTATTACAAACCCTGTAAACTTACAGAATCACAGTAATTCAGATGACGTCTGAAATCTGCTATACTTCTGACAACATTCTTTATAGACTCTCTGGCTATATCTGTACTAGCAAATTAAAAGTGCCAAGTACCATTCTCTGGTAACTGAGCCTGTTAGCAAGCAACAAGTAAAAGTTTAGTCTCAAAATTGTGAGGGGAGATGGGAGAGCCACACTTCTTTCAAATACTCATGAATTCTTTGGGCAATCTGCTACTTGACTAGCACCAAAAATAAGCCAAAGTCTGGTAGTTGGTTGTCTGCTGTCTCTATACAGAGATCCAGTGACCTGGAATATTTTGTTATGCTGGTATAGGCATAGATGTGACCTCTGAATCCCCAAACAGGAATTAATTCTGCTGTAAATATGTTGGGCTCTTTCCTGGCTTTGAGGAATTACTCACATCGGTCTCTTTGTTTCTGTTTAACCTCCTGCTTAGGAGGACTGCTACATGGGTGTGCAACATAAAAATTATTTTGGTGTGGCTGAATCTGATATTTTCAGCAATTTTACATATCTTTCCAGAACTCCTGTCATCCTTGCTAATAGGAGGCCACTTTGACAGCTATAAGCTTTCTGAAGAAGCTATAGATGGCAGGATAGCATCTACTTTCAGAAATCTCTGCTATATGCAACAGTTGTACATATATACAATACTGGTTTATCAGGAGAAAGTGTGAGCTCAGATGTTTCAGCACCTCATATAGTCACATGCTAAAAATTAAGTCAGAAGCAAGTATTAAAATCTCTAAAAACAGGGATTTAAATTGAAAGAGTGAAATAATTCTAATCACAATGAGGCAAATATCACTCAAACTGTGGCACCAGCCATCTTCAGCTGGTGAGGATTCCCCCTGGGCAGTGAAATCTAGTTCTGGCAGTGTGTACATCTTGCCCTGGTATGTCATGGTGCTGGGCTTGGTGCTGACACACGCCATCCATGCTCAGCAAGGTGAAAAACAAAACTCAGTAATGATTTTATTGAGGGTTAGCATGTTCCCATGGAAATGGACCCCACTGCTGTCCACATAAGAACTGCTCCTGCATTTAAGTGAATTTCTGAAAAACAGTCATGGAGGTTCCAGTTAAATACAACATTGTTTAGTGACATAGATACCTAACCTCCACTTATGAAACAAAGTAAATGGTGCTCTCAGGCTAACTTTTTTATTCCTGATATCACCTCACTATTATTAGATATAATGAGCTCTGGAAGTAGGCGAAAGTACTGAGCAAAACCTGGGGGAATTGCTCACATAACTTACATTATAACTTATTTTCCCACTTCAAGCACACTGTCATTGGATATGTTTGTCTAACAGCTGAGGTCAGCCTACTTCCTAAAATGTCAATGATCTACCTGCAGGATAAAAACATCAGTATTTTTAGATTCATACTTTGCAACTAATGTTAAGTAGCAGTTTCTTCTGGAAAACCAGCTGTAGAATAAACACCTAGTCTGAAAGTACCCTAACTCCAAAAAGCTCTAGAGGAATGATTCTGAATAGACTCTTTGGGGACTGCTTCTCGCTAACATGTATGAGTCCTGTGAAAAGCTAAAAGCTCTGCTGTGGTAATGTCTGTTTGATCCTTTAAACACCAAATTTGAAATACATAAATGTTTTTAGTATATTATGTGTATACATATATTTCAAATATATTTGATATCTATACTTGAATTATATATATTTCAAATTCAGTTGCTATATTAAGTATATTCCAAATACATATATATAAACCTATACATATAATTTACTTTTTACATTTCTCACATAAATAGCAGCATTTATTTATTCAGCTTCTTGTCTAATAGGTGTGTATTTCTTAAACAGACCTAACAGCTGGTCTCTTGAGAAGAGAAACGCTGTGATTAATGCTATTTACAGAGAAATATTGAATGGCAGCTCCTTTCAATTGGCTGATTTTTGCAAGCATCTCTGTTTTCAGTAACGGCATTTTCTTTAAAAGAGCAATGTGAAAGCAGCAAATTTTCAAACTATAGAGCTCACAGCTGAACACTTAAACCTGAAGCAGCAACTCAGAAATATGGATGTAAGGATGTTCCTACCTACTGCTAGTACTCTAAAAATAAAGCACACAAGAAATAGCTATGAACACTCATTTTAAACAGCAGAGATTAAAAAAAAAAAGCAGCAAATGCGTAGTAAGAAATAGGAGAACTCCTCAACAGAAGCTGAAAAGAATGGTTTATTCCTGATGAATCATTTCTAATCTTTTTGCCTCCAAGTCTGACACTTGATGTCTTCTCCTCCTGTTGACCATTTTACTGCTTCCTCACTTCTCCCATGCTGCTCCATGTGGTTTGCCCCTTTCTTTCTTTGCCTGCACACCACTGTCATTACCATCTCATTCTCTGCATAGCTTATACTTGTATTCACAGCGTTGTATGTCAAGCTGCTGCATTAAATCCAGACTGGTAGCATGACTTTTGTACAAAATGAATTTATGGTTTAGCTATACTTTTCCTGGAAGGTTTTTTTCTTCTTAATTATTTTTCTAAATTGTTGCAATAGAATAAGCCAAATACAACAGTTAAAGAAGTTGAAATTAAGTTTCAGGTTGCATTGTAAGGCTGACATTATCATGTTCCATGAAATCAAGTTTGACAGCTGGTTTTGGTCACCATTTTAAAAGCAAGCCTGATTTTATTCTATTTGACTATAAAATAATCCATAAATGTATGCTATACATACCAATATTCCTTATTTTTGGTGACAGCTTTTAGAAGTAAGTAAATAACTTCTTATCTTACTGCTTATGGGGTCCTCCTTTTTATCATGGCAGGAAACACAGGTAAAATGACTACAGCACCTCAGTTGAAACAGGGATTAATTAGCTGCATCACTGCTTTGTGAAGGAGTAGGATTGAGCAAAGCCAAAGTTTGAATAAAAAAGTCCTGAACAACACATCAGGTTGCATATCAACCTTGTATTAAGCAAAGCAGTCATCTAAGTTTCTTCTTAGTACATATTCCAAAAATCTGTGGGCTTACATAGCACAAAGTGCTAGCAGTATGGACGCAGGGAACACAGGTCAAAGCACAGCAGGCTTCACCCACTACATTTTGCCGCAGTTTCATTATGAGGACTGAAGACAGTCAGGGACAACTTCTCCTTTTCCACATAATTAATTCAGTGGCAGAATGAAGTGCAAATAATTGATTACATTTTTTCAAGATCTCTACAGCTTTCATCAGTTCTGGCTTTTCACAAGCTTGCTGGTTCACTGGATGACCTGCTAAACTATGCCAAAGTAATTTTTATTTCTTACTGAAATAAATTGTTTCCAAATATGTTAGCTTCTGTGATAATAGTTAATTATAGTTACATGATCTGGAATCAACTAATTCACAAAACGTATCTGAACTTGGACCCATTTACCTTCAAGCTTGAATAAGGAGTTGGTTCTTAAATGTCTTATGACATTTCTCTTCTGTGATGGACTGTGACCACCATAGTGACCCAACAACCAAATTCAAAATTGTTTAAAATTCTAAAATTTAAATTTAAAAATTTCCAAATACATATTCTAGGTTTTTTACAAAACATTTTTTTTCCACCACATCTTATTAAGAATCTCAGAGGTTAGATATAGAAACAGTTACCTCTCTGAAAATAAAGACTAAAAGTGGAAAAAATAATCAAAGTTGCATTGTGTCTACAGAGACAATTGCTTTAATGTAAGCATCTGTGGCACCATACTGCATATATTGATGCAATTTTTCCAGTGATCATTCAGTATAAAAATTTGTGGATTTGCCACAGATTAATTCAGTAGCTGGGATTCTTGAGTGTAGACATGAGTCTTGAATGATTAGTAGTATAACAACTGCACTGCGACCACTCAAAGGGTACTAAAACCATACAGATTTAAACAAACTTTTTGAGCAAAATTCTTTTTCTTACTCTGATAGCTAAGTAAGTTCTTCCTCACATAGAGCTAGATGGACCCAGGCTAGAAGAAGATAATTTTCTGCTGTTGCTGTTGTGCTCCATTTACTTGGCACCATGGAAAGTACCTAAAATGCCATGCTCTAGTGACTCAAATATCTGGGAAGATCTTATTCAGCTCAGCAGGAGACCATGATGAGTCAAGCAGAATAAGGAAAAGCATAATATAGCTGAGGAAAATTGGCTATTAAAAGTTACGTATTTAACACTGAAGGATACCATCTGTGAAAGAGGATTTTGTTCATAATATGCTGACCATGTTTGTGCACCTATTCAAATGTATATGTCCATATCAAGAAGGTACAAAACTAGCTGAGTATTTGTTCACAAGTAGAGCTATCTGCAAGAAAAAATGGAATAATTTTCTACCAAAACCAGTAATTTCAGCAAGACTGTTGGCTGTCTTTCAATTTTATCTATTTTGGTTTCAGTATAAGAGTAAAATAAGTTAAATTTATATAGTATAACTTCTCATAAATTGCTAGAATCATCGTGGTTTAGGCAGGAAAAAAAGTTGGGAATCACATCCCTGCAGGATAGAAATCTGCAATCCAAACCTGCCTGGGAGTGCATTGAAAATAACACTAATGTTTTTTTCTTTCTTTCTCCCCAAATGTTGTTCAGATTTTCATAAAATAGAATTAAATATTTCTGAGTTTTGGATGAGAATACATATAGCTGAAAGTTAGGGTACTCCTGTATTCATCTCAGTGGTGTGCTAACTCTGAAAACAAATGGTGACAGATTCACTGCCAGTACTGTTTATGTATGTAGTTTGATTTAATCAAAGCTCCATAATTACTAAATGCATTTATAAAGCATATTTCAGGTTGATGAAATGAAACATACAAATTGTTTTAAATTACTGTCATTTAATATTGAGTTCTTTTGTCTTAAGCTTGATAGGATCACATTTTCTCTTTTATTTGGGTAGAATAATTTCAGAGTATTTGAAATTTCTTAGGTCATCATAGCCAGCACTGGTAGTCGTTGTGAACAGTCAAAGGGAAGAAGAAATGACTAGAAATGTGTCACTGAGCAGCTGCTGCAGATAACTATGGAAATCGATGGCAGAGGACATTAAAGGGACTGCCACAGCCTCATCTCCTGAAAGAGCAAGTTTTACACAGTCATGGTGTACACATATAAGTGTTTCCCTATGTTTCTTCCTTAATTTTTTAATATGCCCCTCCATTGTAATTAAAAATAAAAAATAAACAGATTTGACATGGCATAGAGAAAAAAAAAAAAAAAAACCAACACATATTACTGCCGTAACTGAAGGACAGATAAACATCAGTGATCTGATGTCAATTGCAAGTTTTAAACCTACTGTGTTACCTTTTGAGTGCCACCTCCTTCTTGTTCTGCTTAACCTATGGTCTTTCCCCATATAGAGGATGCTCTGTAGTGCTGACCACCCTTGCCGACATTATCTCTACAGAAGTAGTTTCAGATTTTAGAAGTTTAATAATTTTCCTTTGCCTAATATTGCCTATGTTAGATACTGCCCTGATTATTGAAGTTCATGCAGCTCCTGCTACAACTAAGGATGTTGCAAGGAAGGCATCATCTAACAGTTGCAGTGGGAGAACTGAGAAATGAAGGATGGTGGAAATACGTGAGTCAAAGGAAATGTTGATGGGCCACCTGCCTCGGAATAGAAGCAAAGGCAGAGGAACTGAAGTTTGTGCTTGAAAAATATACACTTCCCAGGTCCATTCAGGTGGACATTGGTGAGCTGCCACTGAGAACTTACGTCTTCATATGGTCATTTGGCTGAGAGGAAGTTGGAATCCAGCTGTCATTACTGGCCAATACCAAAAATAACACCTCCACCTAGATTCACAAATTTTACCCCATACTACAGAAGACAAACTTTCTACTTGAGATTACCTTTGCTCACCAACAGAAATAGTTAACAGGTAACTCTTAATAGTTATAATTTTTTTAAAAAACTTTTATCTGCTAGATCAACAGAAATAGTTAACAGGTAACTCTTAAGAGTTATATTTTTAAAAAAAAACCTGTTTTATCTGCTAGATTTATCCAGTTTGATTTCAAATAAATATTGCTACCCACATGATTCCTGTGAATTTGTTACATTTGTACAGTTAAATTAAGTCACTGTAACTGGAAAGGTAATATTATCTCAATTGAGGTGTCAGTTATTTTGCATTCAATCCAAAGTGGTACTATGTCCCAGAGAAGATCTTCCTGTGCCAGGATTTATGATTCTGGTGCACCTCAGAAATACATAACAAATCATACAAAACCCAGCACTAATTAATTAATTAAAAAAGAAGAAAATCTAAATATTTGCAGGACTGAATAGATCTGCACAAGAGCCTTTAACAATGCTTCAGTAACTTTAATTTGCATAGCAGTTGGCAGTGCAACCTCTCCTCTTAACAAAAATGTTATTCACCATGAAACTTTAATTCTTATACATCCTAAAAATATGTGTATGAATTAAGTTAGTGATGATTTGTTGATAAGCCCATGTTAGCTACTGATGATAATTGCAACACAGTAAAAGAATGAACAGGAATTGTATTATAGGAAGGGGGAATACAAAATCTGGCTACTATGCCTTTTCATGCATCCAAATTTCTGGACAGTTCAATTACAACTTACTTAAGCATGGCATTAAATCTTCTGCATTCTGCAACATGCTGCCAAAATGAGTGACATCTCCAGATCATTAGATTTCACCTAAAATAGAATTTCAAGAGTATAAAATCTGTGCTACCATCTATACAAATATCGTTATTCATCAAAGAGTAACAGGGTATTTATAGTGGTATCTTTAGGATATGTTAATTGAAATAATACAAATAAACTCTACTGTACTTTCAAACCACTGACAGCTTTACCACAGTACAAGTGCCAGGGCAAGGCCTTTGGAAACTATAATGTGTTTTAAAATATGACATAACATTTGCATATTTTCCAGAATAGTCATTTAAATTAAAATCAAATTGTCAGATTGTGTAGCTTTTAGGGAAACTGACTGAATCACAGACCAAACTTAGTCATGGTCAAGGACAGAATATTTCATGAAATCACAGAATAATGTAGTTCATAAGGGCCCTCTGGAGACTGTCTAGCACAGCCTCCTGCTTGAAGCAGGATCAGGTAGAGCAGGTTCATCAGGGCCTTGTCTTGTTGAGCTTTGGTTATGTCCAAATTTGGAGATCCCACAAGACTTCTGTGACAATGCTTAACTAGTCTGTGTGGGGAAAAACTCTAGTCAAAATTTCCCTTGTTGCAACTTGTGTTGGTTGGCCCCTGTCACATCATTGCTACAAACTTCCAAGAATTACCCGTCTCTTTGCTCTGTGTCCTCCCATTAGATAGATGAAGACCACAGTAAGATACTACTGATTGTATAGATATTGCAGTAGCTGCAACTTCCTAAGATTTTTATTTTATATTTGTAAAGTAGCTCACTGGCCTTTGTCAGAATATATGTATCTCAGCCCTAGATACTATGGAATTTGCTGTTCAGACATCACCCTGTCTGTAAATGATGAAGGCAAAATAATCTTTCAAATTCCTACTCAACAACCAAAGATTCTGGGGTAGGGACTGCAGAACAGTACCTTCTCCCTTTAGTCCACATGCATTTAACAAGACAAAAAGTAAAAAGCAGGCTGGTCTGGAAGTTTACATCTAGAAAAAAATAGACTGGAAGATAAGGGAGAAATATGGGAGACATACATACAACTTGAAAATGAAAAAAAAAAAAAACCATGTCACCTCACCAAACATAGCTATTAGTCAGTCAGCCACAGCCAGAAATTTCTCCTATTGATTTCCTCAGGTGGAAAGTTCTAATAATGCTTTTTGAAGATATATAGCTGAGAACTTTGTTTAGATATGATAACCTTCTACACAAAATACTATTACTCAGTAGTGATAGTGTACTAGCCATAATTCTGTTAACAAAACATTCTCCTATCTGAAAAAAAAAAGTGTGCCTATAGCGATTAATTTCATTTTAACACAAGTTTTATATATCCATGGTTTTAAAGGAATTCTTATTAAAAGCAAAAAAACAAAAAAAAAAAACAAAAATATATACACATTGTACTATGAAAATAATACGCTATTTTAAACTGTGTTAGAAGCACTAAGCACACAGGCAGAGTGTACCATAATTCTTGTCCTTTTTTCCCATATACTCAGGAGTGATTTTGCACAGAAGACATCCCTTGCCCAGAAGAGAAGTTGCTACAGCTCTGCAGCCTGTGCATCTCTGTCATCTTGAACCTGCTGCCAGTGTCTGAACAGTCAATGATTTAGCAGGTATAGATATAGTCCAGGGAATCAAGGCTGTCAGGGTGTCTAACTGAAAAAACTCAGATATAATGTCCACCAAAGATGGACAAAAATCTCAACTTCCCATAGCACTAAAAACAAACCCCAAAACTATTAAATTTCCATTACCACCATCTTACTGGTAACAGGTATACTTTGGATGGATGCATGATTCATGAAAATGAGTAATTAATTATAAAGGACTGTCTCAAAATGCACTTAGAATATGTCATCACAATTATTTAAGTGCCATTTCGAAGTGAGTAACATCAGCAGTCTAATTATCCCATGGAAAAAACTTTCAATGTTAATTTAAGAAGTACCTTGTATTGAATTTTGTAGAGCCTGACTGCTGGATTGTAAGTGTATTCTTCCATTAACCTTTAGACAGATCCTTGCGTAATGCTCCCAGATGCTACACATAACGCTGAGAAACCTGCATCTTGGAAAAGTTTCCCAGGAGCAGAGAGAAGATGGAAAGTTATTCAAAATTCACTTGTTCTGAGTATTTGAAAAATATTGTGGTACTCCAGTGTAGTACTTGTGCTGTCTTAATACAAGGAGCTTGATGAAACAAATTATGCCTCCTAATTTTAGTGCCTGTATGATCTGCACTGATTAGACATCATGTCACTGTACTGCACCGGGCTGGGGATGAGGGGAAAGAGAGATGGTGCAGAGTTCTTACAAGATCTCAAGAAGAAAGACCCAACAACAAATGGCTTAATAAGATAACTGATTTACTGAGGCAGAATAAGAAGAGGAATATAGATAGCAAGTAAATCTTACATCCCTTTGGGTGCTGGACACCTTGCGTTCATGCATCAGACGGACTCTGGACAGATTTTCCCATGTCACACTGCAGATCCAGTCCATGTGGGGAGATTCCTTCTTTTAGTCATTTGAGCTGTTATATAATTTTCTTAGAAGAAAACCTCTCTATTCATAAAAGATGTTCACATGAGAACTTCTTGCTGCACTTTTAGACAAAGGCAAGACTACGGAGGTGGCATAATTGCTGGTACTGAGTGGGAGCTGCCTGCAGGTTCCTCTGTTGTAAGGCAGCAGCTGAGGTTACTGTGCAGCCACGGGATTTGTGCAGCTCAGCACAGCCTGAAGGTGCAACACAGGCCAACTCAGGCTAACTGCTCTGTGGATCACTAAATCCTCTGTATACAATGGTCTTCTGGTCAGGATCCCTGCAATCATCTAAATTGACTTTTTTTTTTTTTTTTTTTTTATTGTGCAGTTGCACTAGAGGACAACCCTGGAACTGTGGTCTGGCTTTGACAATGATATAATGTTGATTATTCCCGGCTTACTCACTAAAAGATTAATTAAGGACTTTTTGGACTGTAGAACAAATGGTTAAGGCTGAACAATTGTCCCAGTTATGAAGTTCAGGTTTTTTTCTCCTTACGTATGCCAACATTGTCTTGTGCTATCAAAGTGTGCACGTAGAAGTGAACCTTTTGGCAGGGCTGAACACCTTGTTGTATAGTTGAGCCAAATTTTTGGAGGCAGAGGGCTGTATTAAGTAACAACTTAATATGATCCAGAATATTCCAGTGTATTGAATATTCCAGTAAACTCCAAGTCTATTGATGACTTCCTAACAAATGGTGAGAAAATGCACCTTATTGAATATTTTACCATTAACATTGTGAAGAAAATAGGTGACTGAAGCAGACATAGACAGTAAAATTTGATTGAAGGTGGCCTTGCTCGAACAGGAGGGTTAGACAAGATGACCTCTACAGGTCCCTTTCAACCTCAACCATCTGTGATTCTGTGATGTTGTGTTTCTGAGACTTGTGTATTCACACCAAGACAAATTCCCTTGAGCAATAAATTTAAATAGTATTTTTCTTCAAGCTCTTTCTTGATCCTGTGCTAATTCCACAAAGAGTTTCAATACAGTTAATCACAGAAATCCTTTTTTTTAATGTAAAGTGTGGAAGAGATGATAAAACTTACATGCTGAGTGGCATGAGCTTTCCATCGATGGCAGCAATCCTCATTCCAGACTAAAGACTAATGTCTTTTCTAGTTATTCACTTATAATTTGTTTTCATTGGCCCAGTAGAGAATCTGTGTGACTGAAGTAAACTTAAGCATATAGCATCAGGAATCTTCTCCCACTTGCAAATTTAGCGATAATGACAGAGGCGATTTCTCATCTTTTGGGGGTGCAAACCACCTGCAAAGGTTAATGCTTCCCAGTGTACTAACTAAAGGAAGTGGTTATCTGTGTTTTCTTTTTTCAACTGTAACTCTTCAAGGGAAATAACTGCAGCATGGCACTAGAACACACACTTGGTATAGCAGAGCCTTCATTCTAAGAAGAATTACATAGTACTGCTGCAACATGAATAATAATGAGCAGTGAAACCGTGTCACATATTCTTTAAGCAACACCAAAATATGAGTGGAAAACAATTTCTGGATACCAGCTATTGGTTTTACTTGCCATAAATTGCCCAAAGACATAACACTTTGTGAATTGTTCAAAAGTTTGCAAGTATGCATTCCATAGCTGCAGGAATAAACCAGCCAGGTGCATAATTTTCTGCAGCAATTCAAGTAAAAAGCTAAGGAAAATATTTCAGTAATATCCTGAAGGAAAAAATGAGCCAACCTCATGTGTGTGTCAGGAACAGATTATTTATAAAAGCATAAGAAGTTGCAAACTCTAATCCTACCAGGAAGATTCACACAACAATGTACAAGGTTTGTACCTTTGCTGTGAAATCTTTCTCAAAGGCAAAAAAATCCTCCCCCAAAATGTGCCTCATAAAAAGTAGATTGGCATTGTTGAAATTTCCATGCTCTTTTGAAACACAGCACTATTTCTATAAGAATTTTGCAAATGCAGTCCTAAATTTATGCTGGGATTTGTATAGGTCTCTAATTTCAGACATGAAATTAGTTTTAGTCAATATGCCTGTATGTATACAGGAAGTTAGTAACTATATTTAAGTATTTTGCTGAACTGGGTTCACATAACAGCAAACCAAGAGCCCAGGCTTTGGCAGATCTTAACTAGGAACTCTCTAAGATAGTACTGCTGCAGCTGACAGAAACAATTTAGAAACTGAAAAATCATTAATGAAAGATTAACATTTTTTTAAATAAAATTGAACAAAATCCCTAAGGCAGATAACTATGGAAACTTTCATGAAACAAGGAGAGTTGAAGACATGATTCTGTTTCATCACTAAGGACAGCAGTAAAACTCTAAGCCTTTTGGTGGTATGGCATAGCATAATATATTAAAAAGAATTCTAATGTCTTTTTCTCTTTCATCTTTTTTTCATGTTTTCAGAGATAAGCACTGTATGACATTAATATTGGAATGACAGGGACACTGAATTGGAAATTCATCAGGGGTTTAAAATACCACTTTTCAGGATTTACTGAAGGGATGGGGAAGATAAAATAGGAAATGGCATGTTCAGTGCAGTAGAGCAGTGAGCTGCTGATATAATGCCGTTTAGGTTGAAATAATAGGCAAAGCTAAATAGAAGTTAAAAGTAAAAAAAGGCCTACTAAAGGACCTTTTTATTTATCTATTTATTTTGTTTGTAATTCTGGGAACCTTTATACTCCTAGAAAAATTAGAACAGTGGTATAATTCTAAGTAATAGAAGAGAGCCTTTCAAAGAAATCAGAAATTTAGATAGCCTTTTAGTAGGCGAGTTTGGCTTTTTCCAAAGGTTGCAGTGATTTGGTTTTGTGCAAAATTTCTTAAACAGTTTTCATAGGAAGAGGCAGTTTTCAAAACAGTCATAGAAATAAAGGATAAAAAAAAGAATGGTGGAGGGAAAATGAATAGTGGAGCAGATAGAGGAACAAATACCTTACTGTATGCGACAGCTCTTGAAACTGGCTGCGTGGGAGGCATAAGGATGAAGTAATCTGAGCCATGCTCTTCTGTGTGTAGATAGTTAATGGTTTTCATTCTAATAATTTCCATCAGAAAACAACCAGAAACATTGAAAGTAACTCATCTTAACTTACAAACATCTCATCTCCTACTCATCATCATTAATGATGTATGACATTCTGTCTGCACCTGCTGCTGACTTATACTGTCTACAATATATATGTGTAAAAATGTGCTCACATATATTCGAGAACTTTGTTATTGGGGTTCTTTAAGAACAATATTTTTTAACTGGAGCTTTGTAGGCTCTCAGATAGGAACCTCTACAGATGATAGTAGGCAACCAAGTAAAATAAATATGAAATAAAAATACTAATAAAAGCGGAAGATATATATATTTCATTAATATATTCTGGACTCACATTTATGTGCATATATACGTGCATATGAGTTTTGATAGTGTTTGAACAGACAAATGTAATACTGAGGGGAACACACCTCACTAAATTACCACATGCTAGAATTCTTAAAGTATCATTAGTGCTGCTGGTTAATTTATTCTCTAGAAACCAATTCTCGTCCAAACTTAAGTCTTGTTTTTTGTTCCTGTTTATAAAGGTTGTACAAAACTACTCTCTTTTTCTGGCTGATGTATTCATTATTCACAGAGATAAAATTAATGATTTTTTTTTTTTAATTTTCCAGCTATGTATTCTTTGTAAACTGTTTACATTGAATACTCAGTGAGTGTGATATGTCTCACAAATGAAATTATAATTTTGTTTTCTTTAATTGGATGACTGAAACTTTTAAAAACTAGAGAAAAAAATGTCAAGTGGTGAAAGAAAACAAAACACAGCTACAGTGAATTTTTATAAGCCATTGTTTATGCTTAATTTTGTAATGCTTTAAGGATTTAAGAATATTTTCATTAATAAATAGCTAGTCATAAATGACAAGTAATATGACCTAGCATATAACAATAGAATTTTTCTTCAGTATAATGTTAGTGAATTAGTTCTTTCTATATTTGACCAATCCAGTCTACACACAGAGAATGGAGCTTAAATATCCCAAAACCTTTGGCAAAAGCTATTAAAATTGTTGTGACTGTGGTGTCTGAGGGAAGTTTAGCATGATAGAACAGACTACTTTTTGTATTACAGATATTTCTGCCATAGTTTTTAACTTTCCAAAACTTGATCTTCAAAGCTTATAGCACAAGAAGTCCTTTCCAAGATATCTTTAACTGGTACATCTTAAAATCCCCATTAAAAAGTTGATGCAGAGGTAGCTTTGGCATGTTTGCTGTTTGTTATGTTTTAGGGCTTTTGATTGTTTGGTTTTGGTTTTTTTCTTTTTTCTTTTGAATGTGAATTGCTGGACTACATAGGATGATACCTCACAGCTATTTCTGAATTGTTGGATCAAAAAATAACACCGCTTCCAAAGATAGAATAAAAGTAACAAAGAAGGAAGGGTGTATGTTTGTACAATGCAGTTCAAAGGTTGACTTCTCCATGCACCAGTTCCTCACAACTTCAGAGATCACTTCTCTTTCCATTCGGCTGTAGCTGCTGGCACAGGTGGAGAGGTCAGCCAGTCCTGGGAGGCTCATGGGCTTTTGAGGACAGAATTCTCATTGTTGACAAGGATTGATACCAACAGATGCAGCAGATAAGAATCCCTTAAATTTCAACATGTATATAGAAAACCCCCTTCTATTTCCTTTACATATTTTCCCTTTCTAACTTCCTGTCACAGCAATCCTTCTGTGTCTCCTTCAGAAAGGAGATAAGACGAGAAATTCAATTAGAGACAGTTACTCTGTTTAAATAGTTGGGGAGGAGTTAAATACTGCAATGATGACAGCTACAAGAATGCTTACACAGATAAATAGGTGATACTTTAATATGCATGATAAAGAACAGGTTTCTTTCATTATATGTGATTTTTTTTCTCTTTAACACTACCGCATTCCCTTCTGACAGTTACAGATTGAAAGGGTGGTCTTCAAATCTTGAATCCAGGTTAGCAGATCTTTTTTGACCTCAGAGTAAAATATTAATGTAACATTTTCAAACTATGAGCTGTCTGCTAAGTAGACATTAAAATGATCAGAAAAATACTAAAAGGAGAATCAGGGGCACAAAAATACACTAATGATTGAATTGCAGAGTACTTTTCAGCTAATAGTAAATTGTTCTTCAAATATATTTAAGGGAGACTGAAGATAAAAAGGAAAATTGCTCCACTGGAATTACAGCTGAAAAGGAAGGATAAAAGAACAGCAGATTTGCTGAACTGGTGCTTTACTTACTTCTTTTCAGAGGAAAATGAGGATGGAGCACAAACAAAGACAGGAATCATATTTCTTGATATAGCCAAGAACAGAGGTATTAGATACAGTGTGGATGATAATGGAAATAGTGTCAGATGTAAGACAGATGACTTTGCAATTGGTAGTTTATGGGTTTTCTTTATATATACACATTGTATTTGTACATATATTTTTATTTTACTTGTCACTGTCCTTGAAAGCCTTCACTAATTTAATTTGATTAGTATTTACACCTGAAATAACAGTTAAATTAAAATGTTATAAGCAAACTACAAAGATTACATGAGTAATATAACCTAATGATATTTTGCAAAAATAAGAATGGTATTAGGAAAATTCCTGTTTGTTTGCCAGGATCAGAGTAAAAATGCGTATGCATGCAGTTCAGAGTAATGCAGTGTAATCCTGGATCCTTTGAAAGAATGGTTTGTTGAATTTGAACTGCATCTCATTTTGTGTGCAATGCTAGTCTTAACTTATTCTTCTGATACATAGTAAAAACATGGTTTTGCTATAAATTTATAGAATGACATGGAAAATTGAACAGGCAGTGATATCTTCGTACTAATCAGATAAATTATGAGAATGGAGATTAGCCCTCTTAAAAGGAGTCCTTAAGTTCACATAGAGAATTTAATAATTGTTAAATTCTATAAATATTTTTTTCACTGTCTTTTCCCAGGTTATTTCTTTGGTGTTTTTTTTTTCCTGCTAAAATGAAACATGAAAAATATACTCTTGGTTGGGGAATAGTGTCCTAAAAGTCAATCTAGTTTTGCCAAAGAAAAATTACTACAAGTACACAAGAAAAGATGGTTTCAACTCCCTCAATCTGAGAGAAAAGTTTAATATAAAGGCAATTTATTTAAGCCAAAAACAGACCAACTTGCACAGTATAATCAGACATATATCTACTTGCATTATGCTTGCTGATAAGTCAGCTTTTGATTTGTTTAATTTGTAGAATGACACCGCTGACATAATAGTATAGAACCTGTTATGTAACAAGATAATGAGAAGTGTCAAATAGATAAGGATAGGTTAAAAAAAAATTGCCTGAGTTGAACTTCTCAGATTTTTTTTTTTTTTAATATGTATCTGAACCTGTAAGGTTCTTAAATGTGTCTTTAGTAATATCAACCATGTGTCCCCTCTGCTTCTTGATTTTGTGGCATCACCTACTGTTGAGCTACGCCTTTTACACATTCATTCGCAGGATGACTGAAGTTGGGAGGGACCTCTTGATGCCATCTACTCTGCCTGCCACAATCAAGCAGGACCAGGTAAAACAGGTTGCACAGCACCACATCCAGTTGGGTTTTGAATATCTCCAAGACTGGAGACTGCACAACCTCTCTGCACAACCTTTCTCAGTGTTTGACCACCCTTGGAATCTTCAGATGGAATTTCATGTGTTTTCATCTGTGCTCCTTGTCTCAATGCCTCGTGTCTCAATGGGCACTATGAAGGCTCTGTCTTCTTCATTCCTTCCCATCATGTATTTCCCTCTGGGCCTTCATGCTGAACAGTCCTGTCACTCTCAACCTGTCCTCACATGAAGGATGCTCCAATCCCTTCCTCATCTTCACGGACTTTTGCTGGAGTTGTTCCAGTAAGTTCATACCTTTCTCGCACTGAGGAGCTCAGAAATGGATGCAGCACTCCAGATGCAACCACAGCAGTGCTGAGCAGAGGGTAAGGATCATCTCCCTTGAGCTGCTGGCAACTGTCTTCCTAATGCAGCCAGAGAACTGTTGCATTTTTTGCCACAATGGTGTGTTGCTGGCTTATGGACACCGATACTGTTTTCTCTGCGTGGACATTTATTTCCCAAACATAAATTTTCTCAGGGAAGCTGCCTCTCATTAGTCAGTATAGCATGCAAAATACAAGTATGACCACACCACAGGTCCCTGTAGGTGGTGCTCTGCCTTCGAGATGTACTTTCAGAAGACTGCAAATGATATTCCTCCTTATATGCCATATAACTTCACTATTCTCTTGCCCTTTCTTCAAATGGTTCTTGATTGCTTGTGGTATTTTGGCCCTTGATGTTCAACTAGTGCAAGTGAAAATGGGGCCCATGGTAGGATGTGATCTGATAAAATATTGGGAAATTCTATTTTATTGGGATAGAAATGTTGATAAGGAGAAAGGTCCTATGCTGTTTTTCACCTTGTAAAACTGCAGTTACAAACACAGGGACTTAATGCATAGCACATCAAATTATGTTAAGCTTCTGTAAATAAACATAGAAAAAAACATTGTCATTAGGTGAATGTAGTTCTGCAAGAATCAGTAAAACCAGTAAAATAAGAGTAACTTCATGGAGTCGTTCCGGCTTTATCTGTAGCTGAAGTCAGATGAAAGGCCTGAAGTTATCTTACAACTCCATACCACAGAGATCGACTGTGTTGCTGTAGAATAGCTGAGACAACTGTTATAGAATTTTACAAGAAAGATTAATTTGTTTCCTGTTCAAATACTTTATTAAAGTATAATATACAATGAAACATAAGTCACACAAGTTTCAAAGAGAAAAAAGACAGAAAAACTTTGAATAAAGGTGAAGGCCCCTGAAGATCAGGTATGATGAGCACTTAAAATTCTGGATAGTTGTCCAGCTTATCTAAATTTTTCAAGTCTAAGACCTTGCTGAACAGATGGTAAAACAATTTTCCATGAATTCGCATTTTATGTTTGCAGAAGAGCCATATTAAACTACAAATAATCATGCTTTGTTTTGTTTTGTTTTTTTCTTGAGAACTTAGACTTGTGGGATGCCAAGGATGAATCAGAGGTTTAAAATAATTGTTAGACTTACCTTTGAATGCTAACATATACAGAGTAATAAAATTAACTTAGAATACCCTGGATACCACTAAAGCTTACCAGCAGTCACCAATTTGTTACATTTGTCTATAGATGAGCAAGGTATAAAGGTATTTCTTTTGCAAACTGCTTGAATCTTCTGATGAGCTATATTTTATTATAAGTAGGAAATTAAAATTAAAGAGCTGTGTCATTTTAGGTGTGACTGCATGGTAAATATTGTCTTTCAAAATCACATGCTTTACTTATCTGAGAAAGAGATTCTCAGCAAATGAAACATGGATCTCCTCTTATTCAAAGTGGTTTGAGTGAAACGGAAGAAGGCATCTTTAAGAGAAAGGATCAAACTTTGTTATAAATGAAGCTCTGGATTTAGATGCAGGTTTATGGAGATCTAGTGGCTCTTCTCTTGATGTACTGTGCCACTTTGAGAAAACACCTAATTTATTCATTTTCCGTTCTGCTGCCAACTTTTCAGTTGAGTTAGATTTAACTGGGATAGTGAGGATTTTCACATTGCTTTCCCCACAAATCCATTAATTCCTTCTGTGGTTCTTCAGTGTTGAGTGTCCAGTATTTCGTGCTTCCTCTAGCTCCTAAAGCTTGTGCACCAGCTCTGAGGAGCCAGGGAAACTGCATCACTGTGTAGAGCTGAGGAAAGTGTGTTCCTCCCATCAGCACTCACCTGTTAATGGCCAACATTTGTGTGATTCTGTATCATGGCAGGCTTCTCCCCCAGAATGAAATTTCTGGAAAAAGGAGCTTTTAGTCCTTTAGAGATATTGGGCTACATCTAACCTGCATAAATGTTAATGATGGAGCTGATTGAATGCATCTAGTTTGATCAGGTTTTTTTGCATGTGTGAGGTTTTAAGATGAAATAGTAATTTAGTATACGGAGCCTACATTCTTGGAGATACCCCAACCCCGATGAACAAGACCTTGAGCAACATGTTCTATCTGGCCCTGCTTTGAGGAGGGGATTAGTCTAGATGGGAGGTCCCTTTGACCTCAGTCATTCTGTGATAGTGTGTAAGCTATGTAAGTTTATGCAAGCAGATCCACATCCGTTTGATGCATATTATAGATGCATTGTGAAACCTGGCATTATGAGCATTTTGTTACATCACTAATGGAAGAAATAGTGTTTACAGAAAATAATACAAGAAACATTTTACTGATGAAATTAAGAGTAATCAGCTTCAAACATTGCAAGACAAGCCCTTAGTCCCTGCTCCTCTGTACCCAACAACTCTGTAAGCTTGAGGTAGAGATGTAGAGCTTCCTTTGGCTCTTCTCCTTTCTGGGAACTCTATTGTACACAAATATGCTCTGAGTACACTTTATCTTTTTTATTTTTCTTAGTAATTTGTCCCAACTCGTTAGAAAGTAAAGAAAATAAGACATTTATTTTTATGTTTGGTGAAAACCTCCCCCTTTTTAATGCCTTTGGACTTTTGAGCTACTTTTAACATACATCAGGTCTATCTACTGAGATTTTCTTGGGGGGCCGGGGAGGGAAGTCAAAGAATTTGTCCTTAAATATCTGATGGAATACCTAAAAGTGAAGATTTCAGCATGGTCCCAAGGCACTCAGAAGATCTTTTACCTCCTTTTTAGGTAAACAAGTTATGATGGAGGAGAGTGTTACGGTCAGCTCCAAGGAAAGTTCCATGATGACAGTGACATTGGGAAGTACTGTTTTCTCATCTTCAAAGGTATTCTCTGAAACCATGGAGAAATGAGAGGTACCAAAAGAGACTGATTCTGTAGATATGAGTTTCAGAAACTAAAGTCAAAAAGACTTGGAATACCTCTGCACTACCCACCCTGAAGCATATATAAAAACTGTTCTCTTAGGAAAATCTGGGAAGCGACTACTGCGTGTGGCAAAGTAATGGAACAGTCTCAAGTGGAAAAGCAAGTAACAGTTCCATAAAGTGATGTGTATTAATTTTTTATTTAGGAGCAAATGTATGCACTTGTAAGCAAAAATAATTTTATGTATTATTTTGCATTAATAATTCAGATGACTCCATATAATGAGGTCTATGTATAATTTTCATCTATTGATGAAGTGATATTTTAGTAATTTCATGAAATGCATAATTGCAAAGTTTGACTGAAACCTTTGCACAACACCTGACAGGCACCTTGTATGGAACCAATTGTTACTGCTCCAAACTTTTCAGACAGTTTTGAAAAAACTTTGCTGGTGTTTTTCTCCAATCAGAACACTTTGCCAAGAGTGGAAATTTAGAAAATTGCATTGAAAATAATTCTCTAGAATTTAATCTCAAACCTCTTCCACAGTTTTCAAGAGAACAATTCAATCTAAATAAGTAATCTAGATTGTTGAAAAGGTATTAAGTATGCTATCTACCCTTTGTCACTGGAAATTATTTTTAATTATAAGTATTACAATTTCTTGTTAATTATATTTCCTAGTAATACGGCTGTAATCTCACATGACTGATACATTGCTGGATGATTCATTTTTTGTTATCTTTAAAGACAAAAGTCAAACAAACCTAATGGGAGTAAAAAAGATTATTCATATTTATGAGCTTTTAAAGTGATTTAGATTCTACGAGTGATTTCAGGACATACTGAATATATTAAAATATTTTAATTCTAAACTTCATTGCCAAAAAAAGTACTAATTTCATTGATATAAGAGATGAACTATTTGTGCATGAAAATACACTGAAATAACTTTGATGACATACTTTTTCATACATGACATACTATATAAACTGGAATATATTTTTGTCTAAAATTATGAAACCTATTTATTTATTTTATATCGGGCCTTGTTTTATTTGCTAATAGTCTTTTATTTTTATAACAGTTTTTATTCTGTGTGAGCAAAGTCTAAGAAGGTACAGTTCTGTTTCTATTTTTTTCAATGAAAAATAAACTTGAAGAAGAAGAAGGAATGACAAAACATGCTTAAAGCAAAGCTAATGCTCCATCTTCAGAAGCTCTCTCTTTCTTTGATAATCAAATGTTATGGTGTATCTGCAGAGAATAAATCACATAGCTGCTCAGTTCTGGACAGTAATCTTTCCTGACAGTACAACAGTAATACTTTCAGAGAAAGATAGGAAGATTTTTATTTTTAACTTTCAAAAACAAATAGTGTGTTACACTCTCAAAAATATATTCTCAGTCATGCAGAAACAGGGAAATGCTACGTTTTTAGTTCAGTTCAAAGAATTTTGTACTATTTTCATCACAAATAGATAATACCTACTAATATACAGTCCAGCTTGCACATTGTGGACAATGATAGTGCAAATGTGAGGAAAATGGATAGAAATGTATACATTGTCTCTATTCAGTGAGGATGTAATATTCATCATATGAATTTTAAGAAATGCCCAGTGTCCACTTTAATTTCAAATCCAGTATCATTTTATTGTCAATGGGATAATGAAGGTAAAAGTTAATAAAGAAGTGCATGCAGGAAGATCTCTCTCCACATTTACTGTGATGATGTGCGTGACATTTCTTTTCACCACTTTTTGAAAGAAAAGAGAATCAGCTGCTATTGAAAAAGGCAATGCAAATATCAAAATTAAATTCATTGTTACTGTGAGAATTTAAAAGGATTTATTTTTGAAGATAGGATTAAAAACTCTCTATAATTACCAAAACTTAGTTGTTATTTTCTTTTAATTTTTTTTTTTTTGGGCTACATTGAAAGATGAACACTTTCTTCAATTTCAATGTTGCTAATGAACAGAAATTTTCAAAGTCTCACCCTGCACAGACCACAGGCAACAACTGAAGGCAAACTAAGTAGTTAAAATGTCCTTCTCATCACTTCCATGATGACTGCAATTATTGACTGCAGTGAATATGAGACTAAATGGGGATTTTCTACCAGATAGATTGTGCAATATTTCAACATCTGAAGTACTTGCTTTGTATGAGGGGTAGAGTTTTGGAGCCTGTGAAGGTAATCTCACCTCTGTTCCCATTTCTGATCCACGCGTACCTCTTTGCCCTCGGGCACTTGCTTTCCAAGGTCTCAGAGCTCTCCTACAGACAAATGTTGCTGAGGAGGACTGTCATGCTCAGCTACCTTCAGTACTCAATGAGATTATGAATCAAGTGAAAAATAGGGAAAAATATTAAACAAAAGTGGAAAAGGAAATGGAGAATATAGACAACAAGGACTACAGTGACATATGGCTGCCTACCCTTCCTGATTCCTGAGAGGTGTTTTCCCTTTGTTTGGCTTGGGAAAACTGATCAAGGACACAGTAAGTGTTCCTCTGGGAAACTCTTATCTATTCTACTGCAATTCACTGTTGTGCTGGTTTTGGTTGGAATAGCGTTAATTTTCTTCATAGTAGCTGGTATGAGGCTGTGTTTTGGATTTATACTGGAAACAGTATTGATAAAACAGGGATGTTTGAGTTATTGCTGAGCAGTGCTTACACACAGTCAAGACCTTTTCTGCTTCTCACCCCACCCTGCCAGTAAGTAGACTGGGGGTACACAAGAAGCTGGGAGGTGACCCGGTTAGGACAGCTGACCCCAACTGACCAAAGGGATATTCCATACCGTATGATGTCATGCTCAGCGCATAAAGCTGGGGGAAGAAGAAAGAAGGGAGGGACACTCGGAGTGATGGTGTTTGTCTTCCCGAATAACCATTATGCATGGTGGAGCCCTGCTTTCCTGGAGATGGCTGAACACCTGCCTGCTGATGTGAAGTAGTGAATGAATGCCTTGTTTTGCTTTATTTGCTTGTGCAGCTTTTGCTTGACTTATTAAACTGTCTTTATCTCAACCCATGAGTTTTCTCACTTTTATTCTTCTGAGTCTCTCCCCCATCCCACTGAGGGAGGGTGAGCAAGTGGCTGTCTGGTGCTTATTTTCAGCTGGGGTTAAACCATGACAGACATTTTTGGTGCCCAATGTGGGGATTTTTCAGCATGTGTTACCTCCTCCTCTGGTGACATTCTGAAGTCTTTGCCTTCTGGCCAATTCTGGACCCCTTGTAAAGTCCATGGGTGACTGGAGCTCCCTATCTGAGCTCATGTGATCAGTGTGACTTACTCCACATAGCATTATTGCATGACGTGTAGAGAGGACTCTCCCATTGAAAAAACAGCCCAGCACTGGTTTCCCATGCTTGGCATTGTCTGCTTTTGTCAAACAGAGATGTTAAAAATTTAAAAATTTGTCTTTCCAAAAAGCTTGTTGGCAAGACTGTTAATACCTTAATAGCTTCAAGTCACTTTTAATGTAATATGGTGCAATAAACTCTGTCATGTACAGGCGTTCCACTGCTACAGCCGTAGTAGGTTGCACAATTAAAATTGTACTGCTCTTTCTTTAGTATTTCTGGCACCCTAATTACTAATTCAGCTAGTGCTGTGCATCAGGTGAGCTTGTTATGTCTTGTAAAATGTGAAGCTAGTCACAGAAAGAAACTGAATGTATGTATATACTACTTAAATTCAGCCTGTCACTTAACTTTTGTCTGGTTCAACTATGTATAGAATATAAGTAGAATTAAGGATCAGGTTAGACAGAAATGTCATCCTTGATACATGAGCCTTTCTTGCTGCACAATATTAAATGTTTCATATCTCAATAGGATTATGTCCACCTGAGACGAAAAACTTTCTCTACATCATATGAGCATGCTGTAAAAAACACATAAGGGGCAGAAAGGAAAAGCAGTTGATTGATGAAAAGAAGTACCAGCTGGGATAGGCAGTATATACAACCACTAATAGTGCTTTAAGACTACTATACCTTGACTTGTGTTGCTCCTATTTGCAGAGATACTATGTCAGATCTTACTGTCCTCAGAAAAGTGAGGACTATGTGATAGGTGTCACAAGCAAGAAAGTATTTCCTTGCTTTTGTTAATAAAAAATTCTAGAGATTAGGAATGTAAACTTCTCTGGAAACCATGAAGGCAGGTGGATCAAGACTTCCTCAGAGTTGGTAGCCTGCAGTTGCTGTTCATGTTACTCTGATGGGACACTAAGGGCAAATTTACCATGAATAATCTTTACAGATATTCGGTCCTACCACCTCCCCCTTTAGGACAAACTAGAACATTAAGCATGCAGTGAGTTATATAGTACTAACGGTAAAGTGTGAGATACCACGGTTTAAAAGCAGAAAGGAAGAATGTATGCTGTCAAAATTAAAATTAAAGCCATAGCAGATGATGCCCAGCTGGTCATGGAGGGGATGGTATAGTGACACCCGTCCTCCCTTTCCCCACTCTGAGTCTCCTCTATCTATGATGCAGCTATGG
The DNA here is from genome assembly GCF_000699245.1 of Pterocles gutturalis. Classification (NCBI taxonomy): domain Eukaryota; kingdom Metazoa; phylum Chordata; class Aves; order Pterocliformes; family Pteroclidae; genus Pterocles; species Pterocles gutturalis. The sequence goes on along the minus strand of NW_010099892.1, from coordinate 19,074 downwards.
GAGACACTGAAGAAGTGGGAGGAGGAAGGGTGCATTTTGGCACTGCACCTGGAAGCTGACAACTCCTTTTTCATTATCTGCCTCCTCACCAACATTTCTCCCCTCTACAACCACAAAGGAAATCATGAAGAAAGTGGAGGGTACCAAACTTATTTGTTTGAGGCATCAAGTCTGTCTCAGAACAATTCCAGGCAAAAAGGGGTAAGATGCTGGAGGAAGAATTTCTGAAGCTGGAGATACCAGCTGAGGCTCTTTTATTGCATACCTCTACCCTAAATCATTGCGAAATATGTTGGATCTGTGCTTTGCCAGAACTCTGAACATGTCTGAGCATATGTCTCACCCCACTTGGTGGGTGATGAGGGAGGTGAATCTCTTGTGATCCCCTGAAAAGGAGCATGGACCAAGTTGGCGATCCCTGCTCATCACGGCCGCAGAGTCGGTGGAGTCGGACAACGACTCAGAGCAACAGTGTAAGGCAAATTTATTGGACTTCTTTAGCAACTACTAAAAATGTTTTGCATAAGAAGTAACTTTACGTATAACTTTATCAACTGTTCAGGGTTAATCACCTGATAATGCTTACCAATTGGCCAGGGCTAAAATCAGGTAACATTTATCAGAAAAGAAAATAGAGTAGAAAATAATTGAGAGAGTGAAAAGAGGGGGCTGAGAGAGAGTGACAGAGACAGAAAGAGAGGTGTATCACCTTGGATCCAGTGCTGAGGTCTTGCATGGCAGTCTTGGTCCACAGGTAGTGGGTCAACAAAGGTAGGTGTTCATGCTCACCTTCTAGATGGTTTGGTTTGTCCAGGACCACCTCTGGGGGCAGCAACAGCCCTGCATCCAAGTTGCTTTCAGGGGGTGGCTGGCTCCCTATCGGGGAACCGGACCTCAGTCCCCAGCAACCATGCACCCCCTCAGCAGGTGGACCTGTCACTTGAAAAAATGTTCCTTGACCAGAGAAAGAAACATAGCAACTTGCTGTTGTCCGGTCATAGAAGAGAACAGGACACAGAAACACCTATTTCTGCAGGGCTCGTTCTGCCCTCCACCTTGCTCCTTTTCTGCAGACATGTTCTGTCCGAGCTGTTTGAGACAAAATGGAGGCCATGTTTCTTATCTGTCCCAGACAGCATATTCCTTCTCTATTGCCTTCTTGTGTTGGGAATGGCAGGGACGGGGGAACTGTACAGAGAAGGACTGACAAGTAGGAGTCAGTAGTGCCAAGTGCAGGGTGCAGAAGAGTTCTCTGGCAAAGTGAAAAAGGGCAGTTGGGAAGTGGTACAAAATGAGTGGAGGCAATGAAATATTGTGCAGAAGGCTAGTTTTGAAGATGGTTCATTTGAAAGCAATAGAGTAGGTAAGAGGAAATCAGGGAGAGGGTCACACCTAAATAACACAGTTAGAGGAATTTATCAAATTATGAGCTTGGCAATGACAGGTTATTCCAGTAATGGTCATTTTTAGCACTGAGTGGAATCTTATTGGACTAAGGAATGCAACAATACGATATCCAATAATTACTACTTTTATCTAGAATGTCTGCATTCCCTTCATCCCTGTCTCACCAGATTTGTCCGTCTACTTTTAAAACAAATTATTTAAGACAACAATACACATCTCTTCAACTTTTTTTTTGCTTCATTAACAGTGCTACTGATTAACAGTAAAGTCCAATAGTTATCAGGGTGATAGATCTGTTCTTTGGATTGTGCAGGTTACTAGGAAATATCTGTCTTTTATGGAAAAATGAAAAATCAATGGGACAAATACAAAGATGTCTGTGCCTTGAAGGAAAGGTACCTTTACGCTCTTATGTTGGTACGCTGCAGTACAGAAATCAGGTATGATTAACAGTTAGATTCTGGAACAATAAAATGACAGTTTAGCTTGGAAAGGACGATTATCCTGCAAGCGCACGTTGCCAGTTCATGTTGAGCTTCTCATCAACCAACACTCCAAAGACCTTCTCATCAGGGCTGCTCTCAATCCATTCACCACCCAGCCTGTATTTGTGCTTGGGGTTCCCCCAACCCAGGTGCAGAACCTCGCACTTGGCCTTGTTGTATTTCAAGCCTGTCCAGGTCCCTTCACTCCCGCGTGTCCACCACACAACACAGCTTGGTGTCATCAGCAAACTTGCTGTGGGTGCAGTCAATCCCATTGTCCATGTCTCCCACAATGATGCTAAACAACACCGGACCCAATACTGACCTCTGAGGAATGCCACTTGTCACCAGTCTCCACTGGGACATTGAGCCATTGACCACAACACTTTGGGTGCGGCCATCCAGCCAATTCCTTGTCCACTGTGTAGTCCAACTGTCAAATCCACAGCTCTCCAATTTAGAGACAGGAATGTCATGCGGGACTGTCCAAGTCCAGGTAGATGACATCATTTGCTCTTCCTTTATCCACCAATGCTGTAGCCCCATCATAGAAGACCACTAAATTTTTCAGGCATGATTTTCCCTTGGTGAAGACATGTTGGCTGTCACCAATTACTTCCTTATTTTCCATGTGCTTCAGAAAAATCTCCAGGAGGATCTGCTCCATGATCTTGCTGGGCACAGAGGTGAGACTGACTGGTTTGTAGTTCCCCGGGTTGTCCTTTTTTCCTTTCTTAAAAATTAGGGTTATATTTCCCCTTTTACAGTCAGCAGGACTTGACCAGAGTGTCATGACTTCTCAAATATGATGGATAGAGGCTCAGCAACTATGTCTGCCAGTTCCCTCAGGAGCCGATTACCATGATAGATTACCATGAAATCCCTGTACGATGGTAGAGTGCACAGGAGCCTTAGCTAAGTAAACAGAAGAACACCAGGAAGAAATGGTAATGTTGCCTTTTTCAATTGTATCAGGGCAACTGTTATTTCATCTAGTTCTGAAGTCTAAAGCTGAAGAGATTTTGGAAAAAATAGAATGGGTTCAAGTCAAGTAGAAGAAGGAATATGGAAAAAAGGTGAGGGAGGAGAGAAATAGAGCATTAAGATGCTCAGTTCAAAATCTAGTATGTGGTGCTTTTATGGACAAAATATTTCCATACAAAAATACCCTTTTGATAATAAATCATCAGATTAATAAATAGAATAGTCAGGGATGAAAGTGGAATCTAAAAATGGATGTGAGGGGAATAAGACAAGAATAGACCACGGATACTGGCAAAGTTCACCCTGATCAATATCCCCTATTGCCTCTGCCACAGACAGACTATTGAGCTGGAAGGACAGCTGTTGTAAGGAAGTATGACATTTCTTGTGTTTACATGGTCTTTAATCTGAAAAAAAGGCTTCCCACAAGGGATAACAGTAGGGGTAAAACAAGGCAGAACTGAAAAAAAAACCCATAGTTTCTAATACTGATGATAATAAATACATCTTGACCTACATGGAAGATTGCATAGAGATTAATTTTATAGCAATTACAAGTCATTAAAGAATCTATGAAACTGTAACCCAGCAGTCAGGTTGCAATGGTCTAAAAACCAATTAATTCTTTAAGATAACTATGACAATAGTTCATGTGTATTGTTTTAGGCTGTGGCAAATGAAAGAAAGTTGATCATTCCTATTTCTGCTTTGTTGTGTTAATAAGTAGAACCATAATAATTTTTTCTTTGATTAGATGTGGATAATTTTGATGGAACACATAAGGAACTAATATGAGATTGTCTAGGACATGCTTGTGTTGGAAAAAAAATGCCTTCTCCTACTTTGTTTAATCCTTAGTATTGAAGAAAGAAACCTCCAGGTTGTTTTTTTTTTTTTTTTTTTTTAAACAAGGTGCTTTGATTTTAAAGCTGTTTTCATTCATCTTTATAATGGTCTTTGTCTTCCTGTCATGTATCTTTACCAATGAGATGTCCTCAGTGACAGAAAATCTGGGAAAGTATTGCTTTGTTTAGTGTTTTATTCTGACAGTACATTTCAACTTTGTAATATGTTTTCACAAAATTGTGGGTTTAGTTCATATCTACCAATTACATCATTGAGCTAAATCACACAAGTCTCTGACAAACACAGATTGTCTCCTTGTCTGACTCTGGGAGTTTTCACAGCTAATGCCATGAGCAGTTATGTAGAGCAGTTATCTTCAATTAGTTAAAGCCAAAGGGAAATAAAGTTCACTGTGAAGGAACTTCAGAGATCTACAGCTGTAGGAATGAGATCCATTAATCTACACAATGTCTAAATACCATGCAAGCAAGGATTAGAAAAGTTAATCATGCTGACATAAATCTTTAATATTCAGAGCAGACTGCCAGAATGCCTTTGCCATGTGATTAGTGTTTGTTATAAGTAAAGAGAATTTGTTATGTGGAGTACATAAAAGGGGCAAACAATGTCAAGGAGCAATGCCTCACAGGTTGAATAAATTACTGAGTTATTGAATATACGGTCTATTAAAACACTAAATGAGTTTGTAGAATTCTGCTAAGGTCAATGAAAAGAGTCAATATACACAGAAACAAGCTAATTAGTGAAACTGATGGAGGTGTCAATGAAATCAGTGGGTATGTAATATATTATGGGTGCAATGCACTATTGCTTAACAGTGTCTTGTATTATTTTAAGAGGGCTCACTATATGACCCACGTTATATCAGGGTTACATTATTAACAGAAATAAATTCATCAAAATGTGTGTTTTGTAGTGAAAAGTAATTTCAGTCCTTATTATAAAAATTGATGGACTTGCAACATAGAGAAAACATAGTGATATGCCACTATGATGGTGATCCAGTTCCCAATGATATGTTAAAAACCTGAAATTGCACATGCACAGACAGCCAACGCCTTCACCTTCACATCTGGAGTGCTGTGCCTGGTCCTAGGTTCTACGGTACAAGAAACATATGGATTTAATTAAGTGTGTCCAGCATAGAGCCACAAAGATGATGAAGGAACTGGAGCATTTGTCATGTGAGGAGAAGCTGAGAGATCTGGGTCTTGTTCTGCCTGGAGAATCGGGGGGAATCTCATCAATGTGTGTAAGTACCTGATGGGACAGAATGAAAACCAAACCAAACTCTTAGTGTGCCTGCTGGTAGGACAAGAGGCAATGGACACAAATGAGAACATGTGAAATTCCATCTGAATAGAAGAAAACTTTTGTGTGTGTGTGTTTGTGTGAAGAGGTCAAACACTGGCACAGGTTGCATGGAGAGGTTGTGGAGTCTCCATCTTTGGAGATAATGACAACCTGACTAGACATGGTCAAATGGTGATCAATTGATTTGAAGTAGTTTAGTGAAACTTTATGAGTTCCTATTCCCACTTGGAAAGAATTCTTATTTGAATGACAATTATAGTTTTATAGATTAGGACCTCATAAAGTTTTGTATGTATGCTGAACTATCTTCTTGTAGCCTCTTTTCTTCCTTAATATTGTGAATGTCCAACAGGCATTCAATTAGATCAATATGTGAGGTTTCAATATTTTTAATTAAATATTGTTTCTTAGAATTGTTTTATGCTTTGTACTATTCAGTGTCTGCTGTTAATTTGCTTTGTAATTCAATGTGACAAAATAATTTTTGAAAAGTATAATTAAGCTTTTCCACAGTAAACATTTCAGCTTGGTTAATTAATGAAGAATTGATCTGCATACACTCCTCAACATGACTGAAAATCAAAAGCTGACATGGCCCCACAGGCTTATCCACTTTATATCTGGCTTTCTGAAGCAGTAAGCATTATTAATTATATACCAAGTGAATGCAGGCCGTTGCTTCCCAGCATAAAAAATAATCAGTCTCAGTATTATAGTATAGTTTTCTATATCATAAAACAAGGGCCATAGAACTAATTATATGGACTAGTGGATCCTTGAATATGTTTTGTTTCTTTGAAAACCAAAAAACACCTTTATTTTTAATCCTTTATGCCACAAACTATGGTTGTTTATAAGCCACTGTTAAAGACACTCTATTTGTAATGGAGACTGAAACAAAATCAGGTTGATGCACCTTTGAGTTACTTGTCTTATTTTGATTCTATCTTGTTTGTGACTTGCTATCCTGTGCAAAGTGACAGGGTCATTGTTCTGCATGTGCAGGAGCGTGTTGTGTCACCAAGGGACAGAAAGTAGCAGTGGGACAGCAGAAGTCATCCCCCCCAAACAACGATGTCTTCAGGCGTTCTCTTGTCTTGATGCCCCATAAGGAGATGTGGGCTGCGGGCTGCAGTGATCAGCAGTTTAGTAGAAAATTAGAAAAGCATTCCCACAGCAGAATTGTCCTGAGCAAAACTGACTGAAAAACTTCCAGGGAAAGATAAGTTCTGTCCTAGAAATGTCAGATGTCTTTGAACCTTTGGGGTCTGACATCCTTCATCTGTGAGGCAGACGGACTTCTGACAATCGCCCTGACTCCCCATCTAAGTGCGTGAAAATGAGGCACCCCGAAACCACACTGGCCCTGCAGTGGAAACAGTGCCTCTCATGATGGCTCACCAGGTTTTATGGCTCCAGGATAGGCTTGCCAGTATGATGGAAAAACTGGGGGCTCAGACAGTACAGCTGTGTCTGAGTTTCTGATCCGCCTGCTGGGATGACAGGGTTTCAGAGAGGCACCAGCTGGTTGGACCAAGTGCTGGACCTACAGCATGGACCACAGCTGTGCTGTATTTGTAAACAGCATGAGCCTCGGCTAGTAAACAAAATGGGCCTTGCATGGTTCCCTACTCATGAGGGTTTATAGAGTACAGTTTTGCTTCCAGTCAGGGTGAAACTACAACACAGCTAAATGCTTTTTTTCCCCCAAAGCGGTACAGACCCATCATGGACACCAGCTTACCATAACTTGAATCCATGCCCTGGTCCTGTGCAGATTTCTAACAGAGATGTAGCTGCCAAGAAACCCAAGTAAACCCCTGCTCACAGCATTTCCCACCGCAGCACAAGCCGTGACGCCAGGGGTCTCTGCGACGGCAGCTCAGGACCCATGGCTCTCAAATTGGCTGCAGAGAGAGGGTATTCTGGAGTCACAGCACCTGGGCAGAAACAACGTAAAGCACATTCCCAGCAGATTGCTAATAGCCTTTTAGGTCATAGCAGAAAGACGAGACTTCTAGGAGGTTACTATTTATAAACACTGACTGAGAACCTTGCCATATTTTACGTAATAACTTCATGGAAGTCTTTAGATTCATCTGTCACTAGAATTGTATCCAGGAAAGTGAGAAAATTCATAATAATGATGCATAGTATGTGTCTGTGTGTCTGCAATAGATGAATATACAATAAGAACAACATTGATTTATCAGTTAAATGCTGCACTGAAAACTGCATTTACACATTTCTTGCATAATAATCATTGTGATCATTCAAAGGACAACCTCACCCTAACAGAATTGTTGTCTTATCTTAAATACATCTGTACATCTGCAGTTAAGCAAGGGGTTTTCAAATGTTTTTCAATTTTAAACATGGTGTTTTTTTTTATGCACAGTTTTTTAAGAATGATTCTGTTCTCTTTTGAATGATTATTAAATGCTCTTACAAAATGAAGCTGCTACATTTCCAGCAATTCTTTTTAAAGCAGCTGTGATAATTGATCTTATTTTCAACAGTAGCAGAATTAATTGAAGCTAATAAAACAAAATTTGTCTTTTTTCATGAAATGTTAAGGAATCAGCCCTGCCCTCGGGTGCATAACATCAGGACCCGTGGATTTGTAGGCCTCAAGCTCCTGTTCACATACTAAGTCTTCCTTCACTGACGGTGGGTCTGTGTTTGCATCAACCTGGATTTTTGTTCCCAAGGCCTGGGACCCAACAGTGCTGGTAAAGACAGAGGTGAAGCAAATGTTGAGAACCTCTGCCTTTTCAGCATAGTTGGTGCTAATTCACCTCTCCTGTTTAACAGCGGGCCAATAACTTCCTTCTGTTTCTGCTTGCTGTTTTCATACCTGAAAACCTTTTCTTGTAGTTTTTTACATCTCTGGCCATTTTCAATTTGAGCTGAGCTTTTGCTTTTCTAACTGCTTCTCTGTATGCCCTGGCAATGTCCTTGTAGTTGTCAACAGGTATCTGTTCACTTTTCCATCTCTGGTATGCTTCTCTTTTGGTTTCGAGGAGATTCAGAAGCTCAGAGTGAAGCCAGGGTCTCTTGCTCTGCCTGCTTTCCTTGCCTTTAAAGAGGATGAATGGTTTTTGTGCTTTCAGGAGAGTGTTCTTGAAAAACTCCCAACATTCTCTAGCTCCTTTATTCTCCATGGAAACTTTCCACAGAATCCCTCCAAACTGAGCTCTGAGCAAGCTGATGTTCACTCTTCTGAAATCTAAAATCTTTGCCTTAGCACTAACCTTCAGCATGTTCAGCAAGATCCCAAACTCCACAATATTGTGATCATTGCAATGAAGGCTATCACTAAGTGAGATATTACAGAGCAGGTTTCCTTGGTTTGTGAGTAGCAAGTCCAACAATTGCCTCATTCCTGGGTGACACATCTAACACTTGTATGAGGAAGCAGTCCTCTACACATTCCAGGAACTTGATGGATGAAACATGAGCTGCTCTGTTGTTCCTCTAACAAAAGTCTGGGTAGTCGAACTCACCCAGAAGAACCAAGTTCTCTTGACCCAAAGCTTGCTTAAGTGACCCAAATATTGCTTCATTGGCCTTATAGTCTTGGTTTGGAGGTCAATGGCAGATGTCTACTGTAAAATCCCCCTTGGAGACCACCCCTCTGATCTTGACCTAGAGGTATTCAATAGGGCTTCCACAATCACCATAACTGACTTCTATACATTTAACATTCTCCTTAACATAGAGCGTGCCTTCTCCTCCTCGTTCCCTGGCTGTCTTTACAGAACAACCTGTAGCCCTCCATTGTGATCCTCCAGTCACATGAGTTGTCATACCATGTTTCAGTTACTCCTGTGATATCATATCCTTAATACACAGGATATATTCTGCTTCTTAATGAATACAGATTTTGTTAAAAGGAGACAAAAAAGTGAAAAAGCTATGTAATAAATCAATGATGCATGGCTTCCTTTGAACTTAAAGAAGTCTAATCTTTTAAAAATACATTAATTGATTAGTAGGGTTGTGGCAATGTTTTGGTCAGCTGGTTATATACTATTTTGGAAATAAATTAGTTTGTTTACTCTTAAACATTTGTAAATGATTGCTGGTATTTTTTTGACCAGTCATAATTCCAGTTTGGAAATTATGTCTGGTTTTGTGTCTGGATGGATTATTTCCTGATCTTTGAAAAATTTCTGAACCTCGACTAAGAGTGAACAAAAACCTCCAGGCAAGGACTTGCAACAATAATTTATGAGACATTCATACTTACTGAGTATTATTTTACTTTAATAAATGTAAATTATAGAGACACACACAAGCCTCTAATGTTATTAATCCTTTATAGGACATGCATAATGATTTAAATAGGAAGATAATGCACATTTAAAACTGACATAAACTATAAACCTGAAAAGTAGCAAAAATGCCTGTGAACGTTTTAAGGATTGATGCAAGCTTTGAATGCTGTCCACCAAATACAGGTAATGAGAAATAGCTGTCATTCTGGTCTACGTGGTGGCCTACAGGTTGAACTCTGCTTTCAGACTTGCAAGGAGACCCACAGAAAAATGTTGTTTTCAGCTACACAAATGAACCTGTTATTGATTTCAACTCAGTTTACAGTTGCAAACAAAGTTAGGCTGTCAGACATCATATTTGTAAGTCAAAAAGATAAGAACATTAGCACCAAATTCAATACAAATCTAACAGATTTTTGTGGGAATATGCACAGGACCACATCTTACCTATTTCATACCTCCCAGACCATATGAAAAGCTACTCTGGGAAGCTTTAAAATTTCTGTGTGACTTTTTGAAAAGAACACAACTTACTTGATTGGTCAGTAAATGTATTTTTTTACTTTATAAGACCATCGATATCCATTTTTCATTAATTGTTAGTTAACTCTCTGGGCAATGGGGGAGAGAGAATCTGAAGTTCAAACCCATTTTAGTACAAATGAGTGTCATCAACGTGACACTCTAGGGAATGCATTGTGTGATTTTTGTAACAGAATAACAGAATAGTTACCCATTGATAGAGCAGAAATGTTCACATGTGACTGGATGCATGCCACATATGACTACTAGCAAATAACCAAAGCCCACAAGCCATCTCTGAAAACTATTAATCTAAACTTTTTAGTGAAGACCTATGAATAATGGATACAATCAAAGACAATCAAGCACGGTTTAAGTCGCTTGCATATGATTTGCTAACCAAAGGAAAGCAGGTAAGCTGATAACAAATTGAGCAATCACCTCTCAACAACTCAACCAGTCAAGATGTTATCCCTTCTCTCAAGAACTAGAGATGGAAAACTGTCAAGCTTGTCTCCTAGTCTCTTGGCTCTCTTGACTGCTTTTTGCAGGAATCCCCCATCTGCTTAAGCAGGGTGAGTTTCTTTAAGGGAATGGACTCAGTCCACTGAACAGAAAATAGTGAAAATGTGAGTTTACAATCAACACAATGTCCTAGTTATTCAATGAAGTTCAGTTGTTTTATTTCTGTTATGGCTCTCCATGCATAACTTGACTCTAAAGTTGGTATGAAGAGTTTCTCTCATGATGCTCCTAGTTAATTTTTAGCTATCTGCCCCATATGTACAAATACTTTGTATTTTAGACTCTCCCTATCTTTCCATTGTTTATAGTCATAGCTTATCATGTAAACCTGGTTTTAATTTAATTATAAAACAGACTAAACCTGAAGGAATTCTCCATTTACACATTTTCCAAACTTCAGTGGAATTTGCACAGGAAATTAGGAAATATACATGTAAATGTACTATAAATTATTCTGCCTTTTTTTTTTTTTTTTTTGTCTGAGGTGGCTACATCTCTAAACACATATGGAAAAACTGCTAATGCTTTAGATACAGAGATGTAAACAAGAGATGCATATGGTACTGTTAGAAAACACTAGGACAATATAATAGTATTCTAAGTTGGTGGTTTGTTTGTGTTTTTTTGAGATAGAAACACATAGGTGAATACAAACAACAAGAATAACTCTAGGCCTGTTATGGATTACTCACTATTTGTGTTAGTGAAAGCAAGAGATTCCGTTCACCAGGTTTTGTTACTACAGTCTTCCTGGAATTTTTCTCTTATGAAAATCTTTCTTCTGAAGCCATCACCACTGAAAAAGTAATCAACATCTATCAGTAAGCATCGATATATATTAATGATTCCTTCACAACAGTCACACTTACAAATCTGTTCTTGGTAGTTTCTGAGGATGAGGAAGGTAAGATACTTAATCAGATGTATTCTTACACAGACTTGGATAGAATTATTTGAGTGATAAACACTGCTGAGATTTACTGAATTGCAGACTTTTTTGAAGTTAATAAATAAGAAAAAAGTCATACTGAAATGATAAGTTTTACCAGTAAGTTGACTGTGGTGAAACTGATAGCACTAATTATACTGTCCGTTTTTCTCTGAAGTACTATTCATGATTCAGATATTTTTTGAATATTGAAATATATGCATGCACAAGATAGCATGGAAAAAGTTGCATACTTGCTTGGTGTCATGGTTTAAGCCGAGCCAGAAAGAAGTGCTCTACAGCCGCTCACTCACTCCCCCAGAGTGAGATCGGGAGAGAATCAGAAAAGTAAAAGTGAGAAAACTCCTGGGTTGAGACAAAGACATTTTAATAAGTCAAGCAAAAGCTACACAAGCAAACAAAGCAAAACAAGGAATTCATTCACTACTTCACATCAGCAGGCAGATGTCCAGCCATCTCCAGGAAAGCAGGGCTCCATCATGCATAATGGTTACTTGGAAGACAAACGCCATCACTCTGAACATCCCCCCCCCCTTCCTTCTTTTTCCCTCATCTTTATATGCTGAGCGTGATGTCATAGGTTATGGAATATCTCTTTGGCCAGTTTGGGTCAGCTGTCCCCGCTGTGTTTCCTCCCAGCTTCTTGTAGCAAAGAAGCTAGGAGGGCAGGGGCAGTATGAGAACCTGAAAAAGTACTTGGCTTAATGTAAGCATTGCTTGGCAACAACTAAAACATCAGTGTGTTATCAACACTCTTTTCAGCACAGATCCAAAACTGTAACCTCATACGTGCTGCTATGAAGAAAATTAGCTCTATCCCAGACAAAACCAACACACTTGTCAAAGAAATAAAATTATAAACTGTTAACTTGCATATCATAAACTATATGATCTGAATTAAAAGCATAATATCCCTTATTCTTGCTTTCTCTTGACTTAGTCTTGCATCTTCAGAAACTTAACAAATGGCTACTGGTATTGTAAAGGACAATCTTGGCCATCTAATTAATTTTCTGTGATACTGAGCTGTTTAACATATTCTCTAGGAGAGACACTGTAGGTTTTCACTAAAAGGAACCTTAAATACTGTGCTAGAATTTTAAAGATTAAGTCTTCCAGCTTTGAGATGATAAAGTATTGACAACACTGTATTCAGGTAATAATATTACACCACCTGAAATATATAAACTTCAAATATGTTTGAAAAAATATATGCAACTTCCATGTGAAAAGCTGAGTATGTGCAATTTGAAGGTGGTGTGGAGCTTATTAGAGAATTTTATCTTGGGATAGGAGAAGAAGTGGAGACATATTGTTCAGAACAGGTAAATATAAGTTTTTTACATTTAGGTCCTACAGATGTAAATCATGATTATAACGTGTGATTTTGAATGCTCTGTGAATATGTTTGCTAGGTCTTCAGGCATAATTTATACAGTCTCCTTCTACTTTTTACTTTTCTCCTAATAAAATAAACTTTTTTCTTCAAAATGCAATATGTAGCAATTTATACCGTGATGCCAAAAACAATATGCTGCTATAGCAGCATATACCTTTCACTATCAGTTGAAAGTGTAGAATCCTCCTTATATGATTTAATGAGCCTCTCTGCCTCGGGGTCACACGGAGTTTTCCTCAGCCAGTTGCTGATTAAAGCTATTCTGGTAGAATGAGGAAAAAAAAAAAACCTGATCATAATAATGTTATGATTTTGGCTTTTAGGTTTTAAAGCTATTCTGGTAGAATGAGGAAAAAAAAACCTGACTATAATAATGTTATAATTTTGGCTTTTAGGTTTTACAGAAAGTGTATGGAATATCTGCCTGGTTGTTAATGATCCTTAATAGAACAGATGTAATTCTCCAGTCTGAGCAGAAGCTGCAAAACAGTCTCTGAGGTGTATGATGTGTCATTTGGTTCACACCCGGTAGAGTAAGCCAGAATAAATCTAAAAAAGGATGATGCTGAGGGGCTTTGATTGTGTTGCTGAGCTATTCCCTATACAACATGTGTTGTGTTGCTAATTCGCTGACTTGGAAACACTGGTGTTGGGAGTTTTAAATTTTAAGCATTACAATATTAAAGAGGTGGCATGCTGAGATACAAAACTTAAAAAAAAATAATAGAAAATCTCCATCTAGATTGCAGCTTTGATGTGCTCTAAGGGCTAATACCCACAATCACTCCAAAGCTTGATTAAAATTGCTGGTCCAGACCTTCATAAATAGCTGAAATTTCTTTATATTAAAATACTAAAGTCATAAAACTCATTTTGGCAAATTCAGACACTTCTGAAAATTATGACCTCTAAACCTTTGCAGGTCATAATCCACTAATGATTATAGACCCAGTTTCTCAGTGTGTATCTGGCTTGTTAGGCACCGAGATGCTTAGATGTCATTCATATTACGACCCCTGTGAAGTGGTTCCTTTTTAAAGACTTAGGCACCTAACTTCCAGAAAAACCTTCTTGGAGATCTGCCTCTCAGATTATGACAAGAGATCCTCAAAATAGGTGTTTCCACTCTGTCTGGGAAGACCCTGTAGGCAAGGTTACTATGCATGAAAATGTGCATTTGATAATGGGATCTTTCATGTAATATTAGAGAAACTGAGTGTCAAATCTTTGTTATATAAACATGACTTAGGGCTCCCATGTTCTGAAAAACTAGTCTCCTGACCATGATGATATTGGCCATGGATGCATCTTAATCAATACTTCCTTTTCAGCCTCTCCCCAAACATATCAGCAATTACAGATGTATTGGAACAAATAGAGACTAAGATTCTTAGCACCTGTTCCAGTGTTTGACCACCCTTGGAGTAAAAAAATATTTTCTTGTGTTCAGATGGAACAACATGGGTTTTCATGAATCTGTTTTGATTTGTGCCAGTTGCTTCTTGTCCTGCTGGTGGGTATCACTGAGAAGAGATTGGTTTCCTCTCTTCATTCCCTCCCATCAGGTATTTATACACATTGTTAGGATCCCCCTGACCCTTCTCGTCACGAGGCTGAACAGGCTCAGCTCTCTCAGGCTTTCCTCATACGAGAGATACTCCAGTCCCTTCATCAGCTTTGTGGCCTTGTGCTGGACTTGCTTTAGTAAGGGCATAAACTTCTTGAGCTGAGGACACAGCACTCCAGATACAACCTAACCAGTGCTGAGTAGAGGGTAGAGTAGATCACCTCCCTTGACCTGCTGGCAACGCTCTGTGTAATGCAGCCCAGAAGGCTATTGCCCTTTTTTTGCCACAAGGGTGCATTGCTGCCTTATGGCCAGTTGTCCACCAGGATCCCAAGGTCTTCCACAGAGCTGCTTTCCAGACAGTCAACCCCCAGCATATATAGGTGCATGGGCTTATTACTCCCCAGGTGCAGGACTTTCCATTTGCCCGTGTTGAACTTCATGAGATTCCTCTTTTCCCAGTTCTACAGCCTGTCCAGGTCCCTTTGAGAGGCAGCACAACCATCTGGTGCTCCTCCCAGTTTTTGCATCATGTGCAAACTTGCTGAGGGTGTATTCTGTCCCATAACACAGGTCATTAATGAAAATATTAATCAGTACTGGATCCAGTATCAACTGCTTGGGTACACCAGTGGTGACTTGCCTCCATCTGTACTGATCACAACTCTCTGGGCCTGGTTGTTCAGCCAGTTTTCAACCCACCTCACTGTCCACTTACGTAACCCATACTTTTTCAGTTTGTCTATGACGATGTTTAAGGGAGAGATAGGGCCAAATGACTGGAGGCAGTGTCAAAGGTTTTACCAAACTCAAGGTGAACAACATGCACTGCTCTCCCCTCATCCATCAATCTATTCACCACATCATGGAAGGCTATCAGATTGGTCAAGCATGATTTTCTCTTCATAAATCCACACTTTTACCACGCTGAATGAAGCAATGACTTAAGATTTACCTGGATTTAAAAAATATGTCTTTTCACAAGGACATTACTTAAGTATCTCTGATACTGAATATTTGCAGTGGTTTCCATCCATGGTGAAATGGAGAGTATTGAACTCCACACAGTATTTTCTCTTGTCCCTTGTCAGAGGCAGGATCCTGCATCACATGAACATTTAGTCTGTCCTTTCTTGTGTTCTTTATAAATTTTAAGGGCCACTGAATGTTTTCCTTATAATGTTCAGTCATACGTATTTACACAGTCCATATTTGTTTAGTTAGAAATTATTGAAAAGAATGCTTTTGTACCGTGAACAAAAGTTGAGACATTTCACTGAACCTGAATCAGTGCCTCTTGTTCTTGGATAAAGGACTTTTTCTCACCAATCAACCATTCAAAATGTCCTAAAAACGCATTAAAATACATTCAAGGCTGAAAATCTGCTTTATTTTCAGGTATATGGCTAGTAACAGCTGATGTCCTTAGCCAGAGTAATCAAGGTTTATAATGAAAATGTTAATGAGCCCTGAACTACAGCAGAGCAAATTGAAGAGTCAGCTATTATAGAAAGCAAAGTCAAAATAGCATACCTTAGTAAGCTTTATGTTTGTTGAATACCTCTCTGATAAGAGTCTTAAGTTATAAACTTTTGCAGAAGAAAGTATTTTGAAAATATTTGCTGTGTACAAAAAGTTGTGTTTTTTTAAAGTTTGTTTTGTGTGGGATTGTTCTAATATCATGAACTTTAGAGGGCACTGTAAATCTAACTCCAAGATTCGAGATTAAAAACTTCAGTTATGTTATATAGAGTAGCCCTTTGTCTTACAATACTGACCTGGCCATGAAGATGTAAATTCTGTTAGTTTAAAACCTTATAAGGAAGACATAGCTTGGAAAATCTAAGCATACCTGTTCCTGTCGTACAAGCTGTGAAATGCAAGACAGTGGGAATCTGTGTAGTTTCCCATAGGAAGGAAAAGATTAAAAAAAAAACAAACAAAAAAAACCAGTAGACTTTCATGATGCTGTTTAACGATTAAATCGTCTGAAGGAACAATGTGTTCACATGGCTCTCCTACCTGCTCAGACTCTTCCCATGGATATTTGGAGCCTCTGCAGGATTGGCTGGAGCAGAAAACCATTATTTACACCCATTCTCCACTTCTGTGTCATTCAGATACACTCTGTGCGTGATATCTCTAAATTCATGTCACAAGGGAATCACAGAGTCCTGGTCACTCAGCTAGGTCTAGGAAACCTTCACCAGAAAGGTCTTCCCTGGGTTAAAACTAATGATTGCAACAAATACTAAAACCAGTAATTTCAAGTAATGGTGAAGGAAATTCAAAGCCATTGTGAATTAACAAGCTTTCACATAATATTCTGTGAATCCAGGAGTTTAACTTCTCTGCAGACAAAGTGATTATCGACTATTTCTTCATTACAATGTACCTACACAAGGAAGTTTCTCTTTTCAACCAATTAAAGAATAAAATTGATATTATTTAAAATATGGAGAAAAATAATTAATTGTTTCATATATTGAACATATATTTGTTATATTTCTCCTGAACATGAAGATGTCAGAAAGGGAAGAATCTATTCTCAAAGGTGAGGTAAGAAGACAAACCTGGCGAACTGATGTACAGGAAGCTTCATCTGGTTTTGCGCTCTCTAAGATCAAGGGCTTTCAGAAAAAAGAAAAAAAAAACATTCTGGTATTATAAACCAAAAGAAGGAGGAGAAGAAAGGGAGATACAGACAGAATTGTGAATCATTTTTGACTACTATGCCATTTATTTCTGAAATAATACATATTGTAACATAGACAAGAGAAATATGCTTTCTTAAAAAATGCTGGTTAACTTTGCTTATAATGTCTACTACCCTGAGGTGTGGAAAGAAAAGTAATAGGAGTTACTAAATTCTACCTCATAGAATAAAACTACTGGTACAAAATGCCAGAAGTGAACAGTTTAAGACATTTGTAATTTCATATGACCTTTGAACTCATCATTAAAAGTTGCTCTTCTTTGAAAGCCTACCGTCCCATATGGTTACAGGTGGTCTTTTAAAAATAACAAGT
>NW_010099892.1:0-1715 GCF_000699245.1 Pterocles gutturalis | reverse complement strand
CAATCTCGCCCCCCCCCCCCCCCCAGTATTAAAAGAAAGAAAACAGCCCTTTTATTAAAATCCAGAACTGTTTCCTATACTTACAACATTTCTGAGTTAGATAGGTGGTTCATCTGCATCTTCCAGGAGGAGTTAGTAAAACCAGCTGTCAGGTTAACATCAGTAAAATATCAGCCTACCAGCACTTTTCCTGATTTCCCGTGGAGTCAATAAAAATTGACAAATAGCATGTATACAACAAGTAAGGCTGGAAAAGTGTTTATTCAGTAATTCTCTTCTAATTAAGCAAATCAACTTGAATAATGAGGCGAATGATTGCAGTGAACCAAGCCAGAAAAGCTCTTCTGGGCAATGCATTGGTGTTGGGTAGGTGCTGGGAGGTTCGGAGGAGGCAGCAGCAGCTGGGGATGCTGTGCAGGAGCAGAAAGGAACAGTGCAGGAGGTCTACAAGGTGACAGTCCAGTGAAATACAATAGGAAAACAAGGTGTTCATTGAAATGGAGCAGGAATACAAGAAATCTCTCTCTGCCACTAGCCTGCTGTGTGGCCTCATTTGCTCCACCTCTCTGTCTAGCTTCTCTCTAGGATAAATTCTGTAAATTCCCCAAGGCAGGTTCTGTAGCTTGTTTTTTGCTCTGAGCACAATCATTCTCTGATTGTAGAAGAAATTTTGATTTTACCCTCTTTTTCATTGGTTTAGGGAAAATGACCTGTTTTACCTAGGGTCTCTGTACCATCTATACAAAATAGAAATATTTTCTTGCTCTTCAGGTAATAGAACTTTAAAGTAACAAAATAATCCAACATGATGAGAAAATACCTCCGTACATATAGATATGTAGATAGGAAAGAAGTCTTCCTTTCAGTAGATACCAACATGCCAACAATATCATCTCTAGTGTATTGACAAGTGAGGTTAATCTGGCCTTTTTTACTGTATTTTGTGATGTCTTCTTTTAGATTTTAAGTAAAATAAATAGCTTCCAGATCAAATTTAGAATGTAGAAGAACAGTGAACTTTGGAAAACATGGTGTGCTCCCATTTGTCAGATGTAGTGACATGTATCTCGATAGGTTTTTCTTCGTTCTATGATGCAGAGCTGTCTGATGAAGAAAAAGGAGGATCGTATGAGAAACATTTATTTTAGATGTATGCTTACCTGCTCTGGTCATTTAAAACAAAAATAGTTTAAAGCAATAGCATATGTTTGCAAACTGGTCAGTAAATAATAATGCTTTGTATCTCTCAATAAAAAGCCTCAAAAGGCTTTGAGCTTCATGACAGCTCTGAAGCTGGTATTTTGACATTCTTTTTTTCTCATGGATCTCAGTGGTTTTCAAATCTATCAATTTTAGGGTCTCAGTTGAGAAATGCTCCAGCATTTGCTTGCTTATATTTCTTCTTAAAAGGAAATAAAGAGGAGGAGAATTCTGATCTTTTACCATTCTCCTGTTTTGTTCATAAGCTATTCTCAGTCTAGCAGATGGTTCATACCTAATTTTTGAGAAATAATACATATATTTAGAGTTTTCAATTTCACAAATACCGTGTTCAAATTAGGAACCCTGAAAAATTTCACTGAAACTCATTTCAGAAATAATTTTCATTATACCCTTTTTGGGAAAAAATATGTAATATCTTCAAAGGAAAAAATTGTCATCAAAAATCTAACAAAATATATATACCTACATATAATGAATAAAAGTATTATAAA
>NW_010099891.1:0-9011 GCF_000699245.1 Pterocles gutturalis | reverse complement strand
GTGTTGCACCCTTGTTTTTTTGCTTTGGGTAAAACTAAAATGTTATCAGGTTTAATCTTGTTTGTTTATACAATGGTTGGCATTGGCATCAAGCCAATTGATGTTGCAGCCTCATCTCTGCACTCTGAGAGCCACCTGGCGGACAGGGTTGCCAATTACACTGGCTGCAGTCCCTTCGAGAGCCAATTCATGAAGGGGACGTCTCCCTATACTGTCCCCTTCTCCTCCAGACCACTTTCAAGGATTCTGACAGCCCTTGGGATATGCGGATCAGCATTTCAGTTGTTGTCATCCTGTTGCAAGGCCTCTTGAATGTATGTCAATACATATATATTGTTAAGGTTAATCGACGATTCACTTAATGCATTACCAGCGATGACGCAGCTGCCACCACCACTCCCCCAGCCAGTATTGTAGAGGCACCAACCACTGCAGCAGCCATTGTGGTGACTCCAACCTTGGTGTCCTCTACAGCCACACAAACCACGGCCACTGAAGCCCTGGCATCTGCTATATCAACACAGACTATAGCTACCCAAACTTCCATAGAAGCTACAGCTATGACCATACAAACCCCAGCACCCTCCACAACACCTCCGGTTCCAGCGCCCACTACAGCAACTCCAACCATGGCACTCATGGCTACAACTTCAGCCCCGGCACCTGCTGCACTGACTTCAACCATAGCACCCACGGCTACAACTTCAATGCCAACTACTGTGCCTGCGGCTACAACTTCAACCCCAACAACTCTGCTGTCTGAGTATGAAGATTTCATTTCAAAACCTTTTGATGGGGAGGAAATATCCCTGACCTGAAGGCAGGCTGGGGGCTCTGTGGCTCCAGCATGTTGCATGATGTGGAACCGAAACCCCATCATGGGTGACTTGCTGTCCCCTCAGCCCTGATTCCCCAGGGCATACTCGCTCAGCACTGGCATGCTTGGCTATGGTTTAAACTCAAATTTAACCTCCCTGAGAGAAGAGGGCAATGTGTCTGGAACCAGAGTGTTTCCTAACCCCTTTCCAGGTTCACTCTTGGTACCAAAATGAGGAGTAGCCACCGCAGGAGACCCAGGGTGTGGGTCTCATTCACAAAGAAGCTTTCTCCCTCCATGAAGGAAGAGGGACTTTCCAGAGTTAATTCATGGCCAACCCTGTGCTTCCTAGGAGAGCTGGCTGCCACCTCTTACTTTCCTGGGGAAGGACTGGACCCCTTTCATTTGGCTCATAAAAAACTGCCGGTTTTTCTGGTCACTGTGCTGCCAGAGGAGCCAAGGCAATTTCTGTAAAACTTTCCCAAGGGATGTAAGCAACCCATCAGAGGTGGATGAAGTATGGTCCTTCTCCCATAAAGTCTCGATTTAACTTAAAGACACACAAAAATCAAGGTCTTACACAACAACACAAAGTCACACGACTACAATGTCTCCACTAAGCTATCCAAAACCAAAAAGGAGGTTGTAAATTTTGAAGAGCACCAAAAGGCTTGTTTTTTAAAAGAGAAAAGGCACTCTATAGCAAGCATCTTTCTTGTATCACTTAAAGTCTTCTGGCAGCGGGGTGGAATCACAGAATGTTAGAGATTGGAAGGGACCTCAAAAGATCATCTAGTCTAGGAATAAACAGCCTTGGAGAAGGGCTGAGGCAAGTGGATGGGTGAGCAAACCCAGGCTTTTTAAGAGAAGAGCAAAGGTCAGAAAAGCTCATCTTTAAAAAAGAAAACCAGGAAAAAAAGAGAACTGGCCAGTTTGTCTGAATGTTTTTCCCTTGTGCTTTACAGTGTCTCCTGACTCTGTCATATCCGTTGTATTTTATGTACAGGGGCAGAATATTGCTGTCACCGCTGTCACTTGGTAACCATTCAGCTAAAGGCCACCTGTTGGGGAACATCTCTGAGCTGAATGCCAGCTTTGAAAAAAAGAGAGATATAGTTAAAGCCACTCATGCCAGATGTAATTAGAGATTTACTGGGACATTGGTGGAAGAACCTCTGGAACTTTCCAAAATGCTGGGTCACTGATGATCAAATGTATTCGCTTTTCCATTTTAGCAATCAATGAATCTATGCTTCTGGAAAGGCTGCTGAACTATTTCTCATGTCAATCAAAATTAGAGAAGTGCTAATCATGTTAAGGAGTTGTTAATCATACATTAAATTAAATGAGTGACACATGCTCTCGTATGGTGCACTCACTGACTGGCAAGCCCATCTTAGACACTCTCCCTTGCTCTCTATGGTATGCCTGTTTGGCCTACAAGTATGCAATAATTTGTGCTTTTAATTAGATTATTGCAGTGCATAAAGTAAGTAGCATTCCTATCATCTACTAGTCATTTTTTTCCTTTTACTGAGACCTCTGCACAGTCAAGACATTAATGGATCTACTTGATCAATATAATCCACAGAGCTGCTGAAAAATTGTCCTAAGGACTCGCACCCATTCAATGGGGAGGACAAAAGGAGGGCTGAAAAAGCCAACAATGAGAGACAGCTAACCAGCTGTGTTAAACTGGGGTTAAACTTAGCTAGGTCAGTAGGGGGAAGATGCATCAACAGGTACAGAAGTCATATATCCAAAGGTTTTCTCAGCCCTGGATAAAGAGTGCCTTTTCTGCAACTGAGAGAGCTTTGGCTAAAGTATATGCTTGTTAATAGTGAAAGTGGGAACATACGTGTGTGAGAGCATATACACTTAGGGGTATATATCTATAAAAGTGAATGTAGGGAATGTAAAGACAATTAATACAAAATTGAAAATATACTGTCCAGCAAAAGAAGAGAAAATATGAGTACACTGGCTGGCTGCTGGAAGAGAACTTGAGGTTATTTAACTTGTCCTTATCAGCTCTCCTCAGCTTTTGCTTTTGTGCACTGCTGGTGCTGTGCAAGCTGCCTCTTTGCTCAGGAGCAGTACAGCCTGTCTTCTACCAGGGTCACAGACTGTTAGAGGAATTTTAATTCTACCAGGAGCAAAAAACTTGCTGTGATATCAGCCGATTGCTAGAGGGAGATGGCCAACTGTTTAAGATGATAGTTCAGTGGGAATTTGTACTTGTGTTAGCAAAAAAGCAAGATGGCCCATTCTGATAGTAATTTTGTAGAGGTCCTGGAGCACCATGCAAACCCCAGAAGTGTGGGAACCTGCTGATTCTGTGTAAGCAGCAGACTAGCTCTGGCTGTTGAGCCTGATACTAGACATTAGCAAATAGAAAACAATAAAAGGTCTTGAAAATGAAAGAAGGAGCAAAGGCAGAGAATTTAATTCATGCTGATCCACATGGCCCTATGGAAAATTGATCTGATTATAAAGAAAATCTGATTTCCTTTTTTTGATGAGATTACATGTTTGTGTGATAAAGGAGCTTGACAACAGAAGACGTATTCTCAGATTCTCTTTAAAGAAATCCTGCATGACACATGGGCTCATGCTATCAGTGTAACATGCTAAATGCCCTAAACTGTCTGTATGACAGACATGAAAAATTGTTTGCTAATGGGTGCTCATAAGTGGTTATTTCTAGTCATGTTCCACAGGGATCTGTATTATAGTTAAACTCTGCTCATCACTTCAAATTGAGAAGTGTACATAAAATTATTTCTAGGAACAGGTATAGGCGATGATGGTGAGGAAAGGGTGGCGATCCAGAATGACATTGATTGCTGAGGGAAGCTGGGTTTCAACATCTACCCACAGCCTAAGGTATCCACACCTACATTCTGGGTGTACCCTCCGTCAGGTGTGGTGTCAGTGAAACCACTGCCAAGTGGGGGTCATAACTCAAAGGACCACAGCTGGAAAAGAGCTCGGCCATCCCCGCAGGGTTGGGAACCATGTGTTCAGAAATATCAGCACCCTACAGCAGCCTGAGAAGAGACAGTGTACAAGGTGTCCGCGCCAGCAGCTGAGATCCTGGGTATATAACCAGAGGAGCAGTGGGGTAAATTTAGCTTTGTTGTCTGCATAGATACTAGCACGTAATTCTGGTGTCCCCCCTTTCAAAAGGGCTTGAAAGCCTACAGAGACCACAGAGAAGAGCTGCCAAAATGAACTGAAGGCTGGAAAAACTGCTGTATAGTCAGAGACAGGAAGAATTTGTTAATTCTTCAAAAACAGGCTGGAGGGAAGTTGAGTTTCTCTGTGTAATTTCCTGTGTGAGAGGGAAAAAAAGAGCCTAAATATCTGGAAGTTAAATCCAAGTGCATTCAAACCAGTAACAGTGGCATACATTTTCACCTGTGAGGTTGTTAGTTGCTGAAACAAGTTACAAAGGAAAATGCTGCATTTGCCATCATTAGCTGTCTAAGTAAGGGCAAATATTTCTGGGGAAACTACTTTTTTGTTTGTTTGGTTGGTTGATTTTTTTGCCAGAAAGATACGGCACTGTGGCCTTTGATGTGAAGCAGATGAGAGAGGTGGTCAGATCTTAAAGTCTGTGCATTGTTCATGGAATCATAGAGTGTCCTGGGTTGAAAAGGACCTTAAAGATCATCTAGTTTCAACCCCCCTGCTGTGCCAATCACTAGAGCAGCCTGCCCAGGGCCCAGGGCCTCATCCAGCCTGGCCTTGAATGTCTTCAGGGATGGGGCATCCACAGCTTCTCTGGGCAACCTGTTCCAGTGCCTCACCACCCTCACAGTGAAAAAAATCTGCTTAAAAGAAGAAGTTACCTCTACACATTAAGATGGAAGAGAGGATATGGTCCTAACGAAGACAGTGCAGGTCACAGCCATGTAGTCACGTTCATTAAATGTCACTGCAGTATCTACTGCTGAGCCTCTGGGACTGACAGTTACTTTTAAAAATGGACTGGATTTCTTCCTGAATGGTGGCTGTGTTATAGCAGCTAGAAGAAGGCTGCTTATGTGACTGAATTAGACCTGAGCACAGACGTAGGAGGCAGGTGTTGGCTGGAAGAGCATGCACCGGGAATGTGTTTAGATATCCCGGACAGCACTTTCCAGCACAAAACAGATACACATCCCCATCCAGCCTCACACTCCTACCTGTTTACTTTAGTGCTGCTGGAAGCTAAACACACTCCTGCTTCTCTCCGGTTGCCACGTAACAGCCCCGTCTGTTGTCACTACCCAACTCTTGTACTTGACTGAGATATCCTGGCTGTTTTGAATGACTCTTGGCTGGTTTTCTCTCTGTCAAATGTTAAGTTTCAAGTGTCTTTGTAGGCTCTTTCTGGAAGAGGTGGACTTGCTTAAATACAATAATTTGTCCAAGTATTTTTAGCTCTAAGTTGCAAATGTCCTTCAACCCAGAGTGCCTATTTTGTGTTTGCATAGTAGGTTTCATGCACACTAGGGAACATTTCAGACCTGCTGTGTTTAACTGCTAATAGGATTTGCAGCTATGTTTGTGAATTCCAGCTACCCCATTTACTTCACTGAACTTCAAGTTTATACACTGTGAAGAACTAGAATGAAATATTAACACCATACAGCTAAACAGAGAAAGTTTGTACAGTATCCTGGACTACATTTTTCTCCATTTTCTGTTGGAAAAAAAGGACAAAGGCACAATGAGGCTAAAAAATAAATCTATAGCAACGTATGGGATTTAGAAAACATTTTCTTTCCTTCCAAAATACCCTGACTCACATATAATTTATGTGGATCATGCAGTTGATTTAGAGAAGACCTTAAAATGACCCATTAATCCAAATCCAATTGAAAACTGGAATAGCTGTAACTGATCTGTTGTCACAACAGCAGTACACAGAAGTCATAGGAACAGACTGAGAAGATAAGACTGATAAAATGTAGATGTTTTCCCACAGAATCTTCAGCCAGCTACAAACACTTTCACAGCTCTCAAAGAGATACAGCAATGATAAAAATTATATTTCAAGTATTTTCCTTGCCTACTTTGCGTGAACCAAACTATTGCTTACCTTTTTGTCATTTAAATGATGATTTCACCTTGTATTTCCCCATTTTTAATATTCCCCTCAGTGTATCTGTATTTCTAGCCCATCCCTCCATTCCTACACATCAGCACATCGCCTATGTTAGGCTTTACAGCCTAGGATTCAGTTAAAACCAGAAAAGGACTGAACTTTAATTGCATCAGTTCTAAAGCAGAAAACAGGGATAGAGTCTTATTAACTTGAAGTTTGTAGGCCTCCATAAAAATTAATAAAGAAATAATTCTTTTTATATGAGAGTTGTTTTTTTTCATACCAGCCATTGGTTCCAGAAGCATCTGCAGCCTGGGGACTGCTGGAGCTGCTTGGTTTGCAGCTGTCAGGCTTGGTACAAAACCAGACAAGGGAAGCTGGGGAACTCTCCATAGAGGTGGCCACAACATATATGGAGCCATTTCTTTGTCCCTGTTCCTTCCTAGAGGACATGCACAGCCCACATACCATATTTTGTGGGTACACATGGAGTAGGGGCAAGAAGCACACACTGCAGTGCCCAAGGGGAGCACCTCTCTGTGCAGCCCCTCTTCAGCCAACTGATGAGGGGGGAGTTGGACAAGGACAGTCTGACTGACAGCTCTGAAATGCTGGCAAGACCCAAATTGTCTGAATCTGCAAACCAAGAAAAGTGAATGAGTCTGACTGCATGGGCAACCCTGTGCCCACACAACTGACAGAGACACTGTTGCTGATTCTCTTCCAGAAGTTTTCCCTTAGCCCCTGGTCTCCACCTTCATCCTACCCCTCCAGTAAGGCAATGTACCTGTGGTGGCCTGAATGCCCTATTACCCTTCATGTGCCCCCTGCTCTTCTGTGTAGGTGGCTCCAATGGTTCACCCATGCTGAAGGCCTCACATGTCTTCTTCTTCTGAAATTGTATGAAGAGAAGTCTCCAGGGAGACCTTACTGCAGCCTTCCAGTACCTGAAGGGGGCCTACAAGAGAGATCAGGAGGCACTCTTTATCAGGGAGTGTAGTGAGAGGACAAGGGGTAATGGTTATAAGCTGAAAGAGGGTACATTTAGATTATATATCAGGAAGAAATATTTTACTGTGAGGGTTATGAGACACTGAACAGGTTAGCCAGAGAAGCTGTGGATGCCCGATCCCTGGAGGTGTTCAAGGCCAGGCTGGATGAGGCTTTGAGCAACCTGGTCTAGTGGAGGGTGTCCCTGCCAATGGCCCTTCCAACTCAAACCATTCTATGATTCTATGATTCCTACAGCAGGTGGGGGGTTCTCTGCTACCTGAGAAAGCCCACCATGAAATGTTTAAGGAAGCACACAAACCATCAGCGTGATAAGCACGTGAAGTTTGCTGTCATCACCAGGATTTTTAATTGTCATTTGCAATGTGAGCAGTTCCACTTCCCACCATGCAATTTGCTTGAATACAAAGGCTAGTCTTGTCTGGGCTGATCACATGGATGCTTCCGTGTTTGTTTGCTGCATTTTTCTTGTTATTCGTAATTTATTTATAAACAACCCTGTTCAAAGTCAAAACAAAGGCAGTAAGTTCAGTCACTCAAATTATAGGCCATTCCCCAGGGCAATAACCCAAGACTACAAAAATTCATACAAAGCCTTCAAAAAGAAGGAAAAACAGAAGCTTCATTATTTGGCAGGCAAGAGCTATGATTTTGTTGAGACTTGCTTAAAAGAAACATTATCAGATTTTGTTTTGTCCTCTCACCAAAGAATCTGTGCATAAGCATAGATTATTCAAGCATTCAGGATTTAGGATATGCCAGAGTAAAAATGTCCATCACTGTACCCTCCATTTGCCCTATCTTCCTCTAAACAGTCTTCCTGCACTGGGCTGCCTAATGATCCGCAAAATGTTTGCCTGCTGATTGTGTGAAGTAACTTTCTATGCCATAAAAAGATGGTTCATGTCAGAGTTAATAACAGCATAAGCAAAGGCTAGGAAAACTGTTCAGAAAACTCTCTGAGTTGAGATGAGAGACATCTGGATGTTTACAGCTCTTGAAAGACTCAGCAACAAGCTTCAAAAAAGAGACCACAGGACAGCAGTTACACTAATAAAAATAAAAATGTTCTTCCTGGAGATGTACTTACTTGAAAGTGGCTGCTCTGCAGGCACAGGGGGATGATGCTCACTGTTCACAGTCTGGCAGGTGCTCGGTATGGCCTTCTGGTTGTTGAAATGAGCTATAGGATGAAGGGGATGTAGGGGAGATATGCCTGTGGAAATGTTATAAATGCCTAATCCCAAGCAGACTTCCTCAAACAGACTCTTCTTTTTTTTTTTGCTTCTCATGATTTGTAGTCAGAAGTACAAAGAATTGCAGATCAAAGCAATATTTCCTGCTAAATTTTCATTCTTGCTGCTACTCCTACAGCACAGCACATCTAAACTTAGCTACCTGTAGCCTCTCACTTTTTTTTTTTTAATTTATTGCTTAGACATACCATACCTTTCTTTCCTAAGATTGACGTCATAGTCATTTTTGGGTACTGGGAGTATACCGTGGGTGAAGATCCCTGTTCTTGCACTCACCTCTGCATATCTCTTTTCAGCCACTTTTGGAGGTAGGTTATCAAGATGATTGGACTTTTGGTCATATGTCATTATAATTCCCTCTTCACAAAATCATCATAGAATCATAGAATCGTAGAATGGCCTGGGTTGAAAATGACCTTAAAGATCATCTAGTTTCAACCCCCCTGCTGTGGGCAGGGTTGCCAACCACTAGAGCAGGCTGTCCAGGGCCCCATCCAGCCTGGCCTTGAATGCCTCCAGGGATGGGGCATCCACAGCTTCTCTGGGAAACCTGTTACAGTGCCTCACCATCCTCTGTGTGAAAAATTTCTGCCTAATATCCAACCTAAATCTCCCCTGTCTTAGTTTAAAACCATTCCCCCTCCTCCTGTCACTATCAACCCCTGTAAACAGTCACTCTCCTTCCTATTTATAGGCTCCCTTCAGTTACTGGAAGGCCACAATGAGGTCTCCCAGGAGCCTAAACAAAGCTGTTTTCCTAATAGCAGCAAACATGGACAGATCCATGACAGATCCAAACATGGACTGAGGAAGTGCGATCTGGATGATCAGG
>NW_010099890.1:35495-40328 GCF_000699245.1 Pterocles gutturalis | reverse complement strand
GTTAGTTATCAGTCATCCCTTTTAAATAAAAATGTTCCATTGCAAATGGGTAAGTGATTTATACTCCTTCCCTGCCTCAATGACATGCTACAAGGTGTCTGCCTGCCCTGGCAGCTGCTACTCACCGGCCCTCAGTCTATTCCTATTGGGTTTTTTTGCTTTACAGACAACCGTCTCCCTTTTCAGATTGTGATGGGTTCTTAAAAATGTGTGTGAAGGACAGAAAGGACAGAAAATACCAGTCTGAAATGTTAGGTAACAGAGGTTGCTGCCTGAAGCTTTCTGAAGATTAGAAAATGCCCATCAGGTGTTACTGTCACCCTCAAGACCACAGTTCAGGATATTGTGTGTGTATAAAATGTTTGAAAAATGGGTTTGGAAACTTAGAACCTTTGAATCTAATACTGTGGTCCAAAAAACCTTTACTCAGCACTAAGAAAAGCCTAACTGCAGAGGGATTACTTCCTTTTTTTGTTTATGGGTGGGTACAGCATTACTCAGCCTGAACAACTGTGTGTATAGTTGGAATTCAAAGACTAAATGGACTTCGAAGTTTTGAAGGCTCTGCTCTTATAGTCTGTCTTGGTGTGCCAACACCCAGAATCGAGTCCTTGATGAACGTAAGAAGAAGAGGCTGTTCTCTCATATCCCTCCCTGCTCTTGGGACCCTTGTCCAAGGAGCAAGACAAGTCTGTCCCCCAGCCCTGGAGGAGTCAGACTCCTGCTTCTCATCTGGCTTTGCTGGAAGGCCCTCTAAGCTCCTGCTGCAGAACATGTGCTGCGTGGGAAGGGAATGGTTAAATCCTGAACAGTAGAGAGTCCGGAGCGGGGTATGAGTTTGAAGGTAAGTAGGCAAATTGTCACTCTATTTTGGTCTCTCCTATGGGTTTCTGTTCTTTCTTTAAGCACCTGATAGTGGTTTCATGCTAAATAGATAATTAATTCTGGGAGTGGTGATAAGTATCAAATTAAAAATTAATCAGTTGAAGTAAACTTGAGCTCTAGTTCACCTCTGAAGCCTAGGTTACTCCTGAGCTCCTCAGCAAGGATCACAGGCTAATCCTTGCAGGTGCCAGTTACGGCAAGTAAGAGCTGAAAATTCTTTGCTGCTTCTTTCCTGCTGTCTGCATCCTTGCTGCTCCCTCAGTTTGTGTGAGTTCTCAGCAGCCAGGATAAAAGGAATACTGCTTTTTATCACTGTATCTCAGACACTCTCATGGCTAAGACACATCCTCTTTGAGCTAAGTATAAACGGCTAATACAAAAGTACTCCCTTCCTGCTCAATGCATGTATCACCTCCAAACTCAGTTATCCGTGCCCACCTGCCACGGGCACAAAGCTCGGCGAGCTTGCATAGCATGCCCTGGTTTGCTCACCGCTCCGCATAAAGTAATTAAGAGATAAATCTCGCAAGATAAAGGCTATAAAGAATGGAGCAGGCAATGCAGTGTGAGTGCTGGTAGGATACAGAGGTGTACACCTGTATGGAAACAGGAGGAGTCTTTGTACAGCCTGCCCCCGTACACTTTCATGAGAGTTGCTGAAATGAAACCAGAGATAAAAATCTGACTCCTCACCTCAGTACCTCCCCTTGGCAGGTGGAATATCCCCAGCTCAACATTGATGCAATTCCAAGATGCCAGCACTAATCAGGCGAATTGCTAAAATCCAGGCAGCTTTTGCAATGAAAGAGATTACTAATTTAATGAGGAATAGGGGTGCCACTGTTTTGAACCCTTAATAAACGCAAGGGAAAGGTCAATAATTAAACACCACCAGCCCGCTGGTCTCGACTCCATTGTAAAGATCTGTGACTTGTCTCTGTACCCACCTAACGTGCGTGTGATGTGGTGAGTGCAAGTCAACGGAATACGTGCTTGGTACCTGGTTTATCTGTCTGTCTTGTTTTCTCCCTATTTTACATAACTCTTGAAAACCAATTAAAAACAAATTAAGTAACTCTAAGGAAATATGAATGAGATTCTTGGCATTGACTCCACACATTCCTGTGTGGTCTCAGATAAAATATTTCTGTCAAGTTTTGCTCTTTACGTGTCTTGTCTGCTTCCAGTTTGGCTGAAAGCTGTTTCGTACCACGAGCCTGTACAACGCTTGCTGCGTGCAGGGACTCTGGGGGACAGGGCTCTTCATGCTGCTATTGCAGTGTGGCATCGTTCTTAATTCTCTGTCCAAATTCCCCATGGTTTGGGTACAATACAGATGAGGATTCAAAACAATCCTGGCTTTCAGCACTTGGGGTGCCTTGAGTTGGAGAATGCTCCTGTTGCTGCTCTTGCTTCTCGTCTTCTCTGGGAAGAGGAGGTTGTGACAGAGGAGTAAAGTCAGTCACCTGCATTGGTGTTCAGAGCAGAGGAACTTTGACGTTTTCATGGCAGAGCCCTGCTTTGGAAGGTGTTAGCTCCAGGAACTGTTTGAAATTGAGGTGCCAGTAGCAGCCTTTTAGGGCAATTCATCAAATGAGCAGGAACAGCGCTCCAGGCCCAGGTGGCATTGACTGGAGGAATCTAACGGAGTTTGCAGCAGCTGTGCTGGACATTGTGCTGTGTGATCTTTAAATTACCCTTAGGAACACAGGAAGGGAAGGCAGTAAATGGGATGCTGATCTTCAGGAATGTTGGAGCTTTTAGGCTACCAAGGATGACTTACATGATAAATAAATCGAAGGGAGAAAATACATTAAAGAGTAGAATGAAGGAGATCCATGAATGAATATAAGCTATTGAGAGGTCATCTTTTGCGGAGAAATAATACTTAGAAATCTGTTTAGTTCTTTCCAATGAGTCCATAAGCATGATAGTCATATGGCATATTTGGATTTTCCAAAAGCTACTCATGCAAGGTCTGTCAGTAGCTCTTAAGAGAAGCTCATATGCCAAGGCACAGGAGAAGACTGAAGGGTAAACAGGTGTGAGAAAGCTGGGGAGTAAGTCAGTCATTCCCACCTAGGGAAGATTACCAGTGAGGTGGGGCAAGAAGCTGTGGTAATGTGTGTTCTCAAGTGACATTAGGGTTAAATAGCAGATTGATTGTTGATACAGGAGTATTCAGAAAAATAAAAGTTAGATCTTCCTGTGGGAAAACAGGTAGAAGGATCTCCTGTTATTGATGAAATGGCAGAGGAAAGCCTACACTGACAGAACACAAAGAATTCACGTGGGAGGAAGGTATCCTACTGTAGTGTAACACAAGGGGCTTCAGCGCGGTATTTGGGGAAGGTTCTTTTGGATTATGTATACTTCTCTGAAAACGCCTGCCCAACCCTTGTGCTGCAGTGTTGTGGTTTGACCTGGCTTGCAGCTGCTTTCTCACCCTCCCCCCTCATGGGGATGGGGGAGGGAATTAAAGGGGCAAAGGGAAAAGGGGCTTCTGCATAGCCCCTCGTAATAATACTGGGCATGGCATGCATGATATGGAATATACCATTGGGCAATTTGGGTCTCAATCCCAAACCCAAGATCGAATCCTGGGCTAGTAATTGGGGTTATGCTCTCTCCCAGCTTCTCCTGCCCCTGCAGACACTGGCACAGCAGAGAAGCTGGAAAGTCCTTGACTGTCCTGGCAGCAACTATAAACATCAGTGTGTGATCAGCTTCTCCTCAGCACAAACCCAAACCACAGCCTCACACTAGCTACTGTGAAAAAAGCTGACTCTGTCCCAGCTGAAACCAGGACATGAAGGAGCCAATTAGAATATTAATTATGGGGAAAGGAAGAGAACAGAACAAACTATTGATGTGCTGCTATATAAATGTGTTTGGTTTGAGTGCTGTGTGCAGTCCTTGAAGAGAACCTAGTAAAACTATAGAGAATAGGGAGAGAACCAGGGAGGGTGTCCAAAGAGATGGAACAGCTGCGATGCAAGCCTGCAAGCTGTATGACTCATTTAGGAAACTGCATTGCTCTGGCAGGGTGCTGGAAGGAAGGAATCAGCATTGCATAGGGCTAGGAGCTGATGAAATGATCAGTCAGAATTTTCAAAGGGCTGAAAGGAAGATACTGGGGTTTAGTACACAAAATGGAATTGGGTTTGAAACAGGGCTAGTGGGAGTTATTGTGGAAGCCAAAGGTATAAGCGTGTTCAAAAGGAGATTAGATACATTCAAAGAGGTTAGGATGATCCTTGGCACTGAATATAAGTGGTGTGGGTATAATCTCTGGTTTGTGAATTCCCTTTAAACCTCTGATCCCAAGCACCTGGGACATTTTGCCAAATGGAATTGCTTATCTTGCTGAAATGGTTCATGTTGGAAAAGGATATCAGATCACACTCTGACCCACTGTGGCAACAGTTAGATGCCTTAATTGGAGCCCTTTTGTTGGGTTTCTTGGGGTACTAGATACTTGATTTCAATCTCCATATCTGTCAACACAAGAGTTTTCGCAAGCAGCATTCAAATGTATTTGGTTAGATACATCAGTGTCAACTGAAAAGCAGTCATGTTTTAGCAGGCTTTTTGTGTACCAGCAACGGCTTGACTGTATCTGTACAACGTTATCTAGCATCCCACCTTCGCCTTCTCCCTGAGCCACTGCTCCAGTAGTTACGCAGGTTTTGTAACTCCGCTTCCCCGCTGGGCTCACACGCCGTACCTTGGAAGGGCGCTTGGAAGCTGGGATCGTGGCAAAGGCTTCTGCCAGGATGGGAGCTGGGAGCAAAGCAAGTGGCAGAGTAGTCAACTGCTGCACTTTGTGGTAGGAGCAGGGTTCAAGCCTGCTTGTTAGAGGTTTGGTCTTACCGGTTCCCCTTTAGGTCCTGCGTGTGCCCTATAACTTTCCCGACTCCGCTTGTAACCACGTACTGACCTATGGCA
>NW_010099890.1:5472-35464 GCF_000699245.1 Pterocles gutturalis | reverse complement strand
TTCCTGCTGGCAGCTTGGGTCAGTGCAGGTGGTGATGCTCCAATAACCACTTTGGCACACTGGTGGGTTTTTTTTTCTACATGGGCAGGTCTAAAACCAATCCTGCAAAACTTGTTTAACTAGCCCTTCCTTTGCCCAGTTCCCCGGGTGCTCAGCCTTCCCACAGCGCCCTGCCTCACGCCCTGCTGGATGTGTGTCCTTGTTCCCTCTTTCAGGGCAATAGCTGGAAACTTTCCAGTGCTGGTTTCATGGGGAAATGCCAGTTCAAGGAGTTCAGTGTTCCTTTCCAATTCTTTTGGGTTTCACTTTTGGCAGGTGCCCAGTATCATGTGGGTAGACTCCTGCCATGGCTCCTGGCGTAAGGTCTCCACGTCCTGCAGCTCAGGTCCTTTCAGGATCTGGGGTAAGCCTACTGGAAAATAAGGAGCCCCCCAGCACTGGCTGTCCACTTTGTGGTCTCATTGTATCAGAGCATAAAATCTTGCCCCTTAAGCCACTGGTCAAGTATGTTTTTGAGTTCAGGGAGGTTCTGGTTCATGGAAGATGAGTGAAAAATAAACTTTCCCAGATATTGGACATCCTGCGTTTGATTATCTAGAAGGGATGTGCATAAAAACTGGTGTGCAATGAGTTAATCCATAAACATTACTAATGCATGAGTTGTGCATCCAAAGCTAGTGCAACCCAGCACATTTTTCTGTAACAGCTTATTCATCTTACCTGCTTACAGTAAACAGGAGCCGTTACAAGTGGAGACTTGCTCCTTCTCATTAACCAAAATATCATACCTTTCCTAATTCTGCAATTATCATAACGTGAAGTCTATGTTGAGATAAGGTTTCACAGAGGTTAATTGACTTTCATCTCAAGCATCTCTTAGAACATCATAGCCTAATAATGAAGAATTTCCTCTCCCTCAGACAGGCCAAGCATAAAGGAAAGATTACAATGTTAATGCAGGACTAGAGGAAGCATCCTGGTCCCTCTGCAGCAAAACCATCCTGTGGTTCCTGGCGGGAATGGATCCAACTGAAAAAAAAAAAAAACCAAAAACCAAACCAAAAAAACCCCAAACCACACACAATAAGCCAAACAAAAAGCCCAACCAGAAAGGGGGAGGTGCCGCATCTCCACTGTTCTGCCTTGTGAGCTGTCAGGAGCCTCTGTGGGAGGGCGAGAACTGCCTGGTGCCCTCCTGCTTTCTCCCAGCCCTCCTGCTGCGGGGCCGAGCCAGTCGGGCGCTCCTGTAAAGGGCTCTCCTGACCCACCTGCTCACCTGCCTTTGCCCTTTTGTGTATCCTGGTTGGTCACATTCAGAGAAGATGAACTGAAAATATTTCAGGAGTCTCCCCAGGTGCCCTTCAGAGGGAAATATTAACACTTGGTCTTTTCAGAGAACACTTGTCTGAGTGCAGTCCCTAGGCTGCATCCTTTTTGTTGGCTTAAGCAGTTGTGACGGGTAACTAAGAAGAGATGACTCATCCAGAGCGGGTATTTCGTTAGAATGCTGGTTTTGTCATTCATTAAAATATTAGCTGTGACCCTTAAACTCTGAAGGAGCTCTAAGAGTCTATTGTCAGCCTACTGAGACTAGTCTTGCTTTGCACTGAGCTTCTCAGGCTTCGGACTTCTTTTTAACCAGCAGGATGACATCCACATTCACATGCCGAACAAGACCAGTGTTGGTACTGCATGCTGTCATCTGGCTTCATTGTCACTTTTTCCCTTTTCAGCTAGCAAGAAGCTGTTGTGCTGAAAGCTGTATATGAAGATATACGCAATGCATCCTGACCTGCTGACTGTCAGGAGAAAAGAAATTCTTTAACAGGGTCTGATTTATCATTAATAAACCGAAGCTGTATTTTGTGTCACTTTCCACGTTATGATCATTACATACTTCTCAAATCTAGACATACTTCTGAGTTCAAGCGAATCAGTCTTGCACAGATCAGCACCTTTTTGCACAGCTTCTCTGGATGAGAGAACATCCTATTTGTTTCAATATCCTTTGCAAGGTTAATCTTAGCTTACCTTTTAGGTAAGAAATACTTTTTTTGAGAAGCTTTTCCTTTTTTTTTTGAAGGTTCTCAGATTTTTTATGTCTGGAATTCGTGTTCTTTCAGATTTTAAAAATAAGTGTATTCTTAGATCTACTTCTGTTTATTTGTCCTGGCACTTTGTTTTAAGTTGTGATCACTTGTTAGTTTGGAAAAAAAATCTTGCAACCCTTCTATCTTCCTTGCTTAACAAAATGAAGCTGACCAGCTTTTGCTCTTACAAATTTAGGGACTACTTGGTAAAGAGAAATGTCCTTCTCCAGGTTGTGTCTCGAACATTTTTTTTTTCCTGTTTTTTTTGAGGATGCTGCTGCTTTCTGGTTGTCCTCACATGGGGTGGTTTTCTCTTCATGCTCATGTCAGGTACTGTCCTGCAGTATGTTATCATCAGGGATGATGTCCTAGAGCAATATGTCATTGTCCAGTCAATGACAAATTGATGCTGGCATTGGTATAGGAGTTGGTTATGCCAGTGTCACCAGTCCCTTCTCTTTTTTGCATGGGTGGTCTGTATTTTTGGCATAAAACTAGCAGGTCTTGACAATTTCTTTAATCTACCCATTCATTTCAAGCTAATACAAAATGTCTTTTAGCCTCCTTATATCTCTATATCTATCTGTAGAAAATAATTTATTTGTTGGAGTCTAGGTGCCCTTTAAACAAGTTTCCACCTGTACTGCCAGTTTCCTCATATGCCAGTAAACGGTTCTTCAGAGTCTTTTATATTCATAGCTCTGCTTTTTTTTCTTTTTTTTTGGTATGGCTTTGTTTTGAGTTACAGCTCTGTAATTGTTGTCTGAGCTGTACAATACTGACACACCTCTAGCTCTGGACTACATTTTAGCTCACTACTGACGGATCCTCGGGGAAAAATTTCTGCACTCACCAAATCTCTCCTAGTTGACATTTGATTTGCAAATTCCATGGGTTGACTTCAAACACACGGAGCCTTTTGGCAGTGTCTGGAAGGTATGTTTCTTGAGGCCATTGATCACAAATGTAGTTTTGTCCAGAGTCCGAGAGCACTGGTCTGACAATGCACAGGTCTAAAATTCGTTATGACCTGCTGCTTCTGCTCCACGCCCCTGGTTACTGGTGTCTGGTGGTGCCTGGTCCACATGCTACCAGCCCCTGGAGCTGGACCACATGGTTTCTCTCCATGCCTAGGAATGCTCCTTCTAATAAATACAGTTTGCTGGAGCTCTGGTCTGATGTTGCCAGTTCTTTCCACAGCTGCTCAGATTAGGTCAAACCACCTGAATGCCTTCTGTGCTGAAATGACTGGATCTGGGGACGAGGGGAGAGCAAGGGCTGATGTTTGCCTTGACTTCAGCAAGGCTTTTGACACTGCCTCCCACACACCCTGGTATCCAAGGCAGGATGTTAGGGACTGGGTGGATGGATGGACAGCTAGAAGCTGAGTGAAAAGCTGGTTCGATGGCTGGGCTCAGAGGGCAGGGGCTGACAGGTTGTGCTTCACAGACCCCTGCAGTTCTCTGCTTGTCCCTGGGGTGTGTCCTAGTCAACATCTTCATCAATGGCCTGGAGGAGGCAACGGGATGCACCTGCATTGTGTTTGCAGACGATAAACACTTGAGGGCAGGGCTGCTTTCCCTGGGCTGGCTAACGGGATGCACCTGCATTGTGTTTGCAGATGATAAACACTTGAGGGCAGGGCTGCTTTTCCTGGGCTGGCTAGGGAGGAATGGGGATCAAAAGGAATCCTATAAAAACCAGCAAGGACAAATGCCAAGTTCTGTCCTGGGGAGGAAGAGCCCTGGGCACCGGGACAGGCTGGGACCGCCTGGCTGGAACAGCTCTGCAGAGAAAGCAGCAGCTCAGCACTTGGGTGAATGCGTATCAGCGCCTGCGTGGCTCTTCTAACTGACCTCTGCCCGTGGAGCGTTCACCTGCGGTAAGTTACCTGAGCATCACTGTTAAATTAAATTTTCCATCACTCACCATGATTCAAGTTCTCTCTAGCATGACTTGCCCTGTGACCTCGGAGACGTCAGCTTAGCCAGGCTCACTGTAGTCTTAAAAATGAGGGATTTTTTTAAAATTATGTGAACTGGGTGTCAGGGTCTTTTTATTTCCGCTCAGGCCTTTCAAGATCCCCCCTTGTCTTCTGTCAGGGTGTCTGTTGGAGCCTGTGCTGTCCCTGTACCTTTCTGATATGACAAAGAGCACGGTACATTTGTAACATAACCATGGGGAAAAGGGAAGCCACAAACGGGGCTTGCCTGTGTCTGTTCTAGCATGCAGTTAACCTCTGTGTCCAGCTCCCTGCTGCTGGTCTTTATGGTAATATCTTCATTGCTGCGTGCTGTCTGTCTGCTGCTGTGACAGTGATGTTACTGGGAGGAGTGGTGACTCCAGCAGCTGTTTCCAGTATCTCTCGATGACAACCAGCACGCCTGGCTCAGGACTGGTGCTGGTTTCACTGCCCTGTGCTCAGATTACACCTTCACCCTTACTACACGACACACACCTCCCAGGAGCACTTTTCCCTCTGCCTGGGTGGCTGTGGCTGCTCTGCAGGCAGGGCAGACCCAGGCTTGGCAGGCAGGGCAGACCCAGGCGCCGTTCCCGTGGGCCAGGGCACTGCCTGGCTCCCATCGCTCCACCTGAACTCGCTTCTGTCCCAGACCAGGGTCATCACCCCCGAGCGACCTGTCCTGAGCTCGCGCTGTTCCCTGGATTTTCTGGGAAGGGAGCAGTAGGCTTAGGTGGTGGTTTGCCACCAGTGAAGCAGGTGGGGGCAGACCAGAGGATTTCCCAGCTGCTGGCACAGCGGCAAGGGCTGGTGGCAGGCGATTCAGCATCAACCGCTGATTTCCAGAGGAAGGCAAATGACACCGCATCTAGGCAGGGGATCCAGATCAATGGCATTTGGTCTGTGTTGGGTCCAAAACCCCTCAACTTTCTCTGTACCCCTTGGAAACATCAGAAGGATAATGCTGCAACTGAGGTTTGTTTGTTTGGGGTTTTTTTTTTTTTTTTTCCTAAAATAATTTCTTGAAAAAGAAACTTCTCTTAACTCAGTGAGAAACTTTTGGTCCAGCACTCTTTTAATGTTGAAGCCCATTTGTTGCTCTGGCGTTGCAAAGGGCGTTTGGGGTGGGCACGCGCTGTGTTTGCAGCCTGGGGTTGCGCACCGGGGAGCAGGGACCACGCTCGCGAGGAGGATGCAGCTGTAGCACGTTCCTGAGCGTTCTGCATCCACTTGATGGCACCCCAGCCTTGCCGATAGCTGAGGTTTGGCTAACTGCGGGGTGGACGGTCCCCTGCATTTTAAAGGAATCCTTTAGGGGGAAAAATAAGTGATTATTTAAAACCCCCGCCATCTTGTGAGAATGCCTATTTCTGATCTGTTTTATCTTCCCCTGGATTATGGGCATCTAGCCCCAGCACACAGCACCCTCTGTTGCTGCACACACCAACCCTTCCACTAACCCCTAACAGGGAGATGAGCTTTGGGGATGAACGGACTCAAACGGAGAGAAAATAAGGAGTGATTTAGCTCCAAGCTCTTCTGAGATATGACCTTTGCTTGGAGAGCCAGGGCTGTGCCCAGCATGGGGGTGGGCCTGGCACGCAGCCCCCCCGCACCACGGCTCTAGCAGACAAAGCCCCCTCCACTGCAATGCTGAACTGCTTCTTCCTTCCCTTCCACCTCCGGTGGCCGCTTCCCATCCTTCCTCTCCCTTCCTGCTTTCATCTCAGCCTCCGACATTTCCAGCTGCAAGCAGTCCGACGCTGTCATGGGTTTGTCACCCTTTGCAACATCCCCCGCAGGCAAGGGCAAGTCCAGATTTGAGTGCAGCTGCCTGCGCTCAGCAAAGAGAGTCCCTTGAACAAGAAGGTCACCTTCACGTGGCTGCGTGGGTCCGCCTGGTATCACCTGAGAAACCCCAGGGTCCAGGTGCTCTCGGGTCGCCCTGTGTCCGCTCCAGGACGTGGCAGCTTAGCTTTGATGCTGGCAGGAGGGCAATGCTGATGGTGGCTGACCGACGGTTACTGTCTGGTTTTAGTGGGGTGCTGACTTTTGGCAGAGAGGGTTGATTGAGGTGTGACTGAACGGGGAAGGACACAAAGGAGGTCTGCTCCTGCTAGGGACAATCCCAAACCACGCAGGAGTGCTTCAAAGCGCTGCAGAGCTGCCCAGGGAAACTTCCCGAGGGGTACTTTGAATTATCACCTCAGAGGAATAAAAAAGAGGAGGTGGCAGGTGCTGCAAGGCTTGGAGTTGTGCCCCAGAAGTGTTTCTGTTTGCATTTCAGAGGCTGGGCCACTTCAGGCTTGTCCGGACAAGAAGAGGCTCTCAGGTGCAGAAAGCTTCAGTAACAGAGATCTGTCCTACAAAGCAAGAAGGAGCACAGGCTTGGCCCAGGACTCCAAAGGGCCCTGGGTCAGCTGCTTGCTTGCCAAACATTTCTCTCTCTGAGGTGTCAGCTTTGTTGCAGGAGGTTGGGGAGCAGGCTGTGAGGTCTGGGACCGCCAGTCACCCTGGTGAGCTTGTGCCAGCTGCGGGTCAGGGTGCCAGCGGCCCGTGCTCGCTGCGGATCGGGTGAGGGCTGATTTGTGTGGTGTGTTTCGAGAAGAAACATCAATAGAAATAATTCCCTGGCTTTCCAGGGAGTGAACCTTGCTGTCGCAGTGGGAGAGCTGTGTGAGGGTGTCCTGTCACCCCGGTCAGTCTGTGGTGCCTGGACGGCCCAGGGATCAGCTCCGTGGGTTGCTGTGGCCCTTATCCCTCGGTCAGGCCAGCTCATCAATTCATTTTCTGTAATTAAGTCAGAACTCTGCACTGGGAACACTGACTGCAGGAACATTTCTGAGCCGCCCTGTGAATCAGTTTGGTACAGGTGTCAGGAGACAATGGTTTCTGCTCACCAGCATCCTAGAGATGACTGTGTAACAGGCACCTGCACCGTTCAAAAAGGCATTGACCGTGTGCTTTTGTGGGGTGTTTTGTAGGCTCTCCCCTGGATGTCCATGAACCCTGTGCGCTCTCCCTTCGAGGCACTGGATAGCTCAGCTCCGCTGCTTAGTTCTCAGCTCCTTTCTCTTCCTGCCCAACTGCTCCATCCACACCACGAGGAGCGGTTACCTGCAAATCCCTCTCACTCCTTGTTTTCTTTCACACAAACCCATCTCCTTGGCAGCCTCTAGTACCTTTCTCCTCATCTCCTCCAGCGCACATTTTTCACATCAGTTCTCACTTTATCCCAGGTGTCCCTCCTGGCTGCCGTCTCTGAGGGAGGTACAGACTCCATCCGTGTCCCGCAGAGTGGTCACTGCAAACCTGGTTTGTATTTCTAGCACCGTCTTGCATGGCAGCCCTGCCCACCATCACCTTTTTGACCCTATTTTCATCTCACATGTGTCCTATTCACATGAAATCCTTTTCATTCAAACTGACACATGCGATGGAACATAGGGATGAAGGTGTGAAGGACTTTGTCAATAAATTTAAGCGGGGTTTCACAGCTTGCCTTTTTTTTTTTTCTTTTCCCCCCCCAATGTCGCTTGTGAATATAAACTGGGAAATTAGCATTAGAGTTACATCACTGGAGAGAGGTGCAGCAAGAAGTAATCAGTCATAGGTGACATGAGCTGGGGAAAGTTGCCCCTGGGCTTTCTCTTGGACTGCTCTAAAACACGGCAAATCCAATGTGAAAACCTGGTTGTGCTTAAATACATGTATGTGTAAATGATGATTTTATTTAAAAAAACCCACAACACTCTGGTGTCTTTGCAAAGTTGACACTAAAGACAGAATGACAGCGATCCTGCTGGAGGCTTGGTGTCCAGTGGCACTCACTGCACATGGCTTTATAATGGTCATGTCAGACCAGAGATTAACTTTTTCCATTAATTTTCCTTGTTGCATAAACAAGAAGGGATTATGTGTATTTTTTGCTTTTGAAACAACACATTTAGCAAGCACATGCTGCTGCTGGATCCCAGTTAAAAGTTAACTACAGTCAGCTGTCATACTGGTCTCTTATCTGTTGTTTTCTGTCTGTGAAGCCAAACTGCATATATCCTCCGTCCTTGGATTTTGTAATTATTTCTGGATAGTCTAGTTTACCTTTAAGACAGTTAGAGTGAAAATAAAGAATAGATTCATGAAGATCCCTGTCAGCTCAAAGGCCACTGGGTTCCTGCACGGCAGTACCAGGCGTGTGGCCACCATCCGGGTCAGAGCCGATCCCTCTGTGTGTGCAGGGACTCAGGAGTGCACCTGGAGCTGTCAAATGATTCAGTGAGAAAAAAATAAGTTTTGGAAATAGAGTGACAGAGCAAAGCCTCATAATACTGTACAAACAGGGAACTATTTTTCCATCACTGCTGCCCTTGCAATGTGTATTACCCTTGTTACACGTGATGCATGTACATGAGGATACAACCCAGCGGGTATCTTAGAAATAAGGATATATGGCAATCAGGATTAACCTGCCTTGCAGTTTTACTTTCACCTTTAGAAACGTTCTGGGGTTTTTTTTTGAGATAAATGAGCCAGGACACACCTGTAAGCTTCTAGAGCATGTTAACCTCTTGTATTAATTTGTTCTGTGATGACTCCAAGGAAGGTCCAGGTCCAGTTGTTTTACCTGCCCCACAAACACCCAGAGACAACGAGCACACAGAACAGAAGGCAGGGAACAAAAGGCTTTGTAACACAACGCGCAGAGACTCCGCTCTTCATCTCACCCTTATCCTTTCAGCACCAACGTGGTTGTGTGACTATGTGGCACCTGGATAATTTTCATGTGTTTACTGTAGACGACAGGGGTGGAATAGAACAGGAACTAGAGCACCTCAGTGCCACTGCACTGGTGAAGTAATTCACTTTGATGGCACCAACACTTGTGCACCTACTCTTTTGTCAACATGTCCTCAGTAATATTTTTCAGAAGAAATTTCAGGCTTCTAGACACCCCTCTCTCTCTTGCTATTATGGTTATTTAGTGGGGTGGGATTTTCTATGTTCTACTTTTTTTTTTTTTTTTTTTAATTCTCTTGCTGCCTGAAATGCGATTTTGGGTCTAGACATGTGTCTTTTGATCCTGTATTTGCAATCTGCTAATCCTCTGTGCACACTGAAACCCAAATTCAAACAGAAGGAGGGGAAGGCTAGCTAATGAAACAGCTAAACCTCTGCTCGGTGTGTTTTCAAATCGCACAGCCTGCTGTGGACACAGGAATTTAGGGAGGGGAAAAATGTTCTTCCAAAAATAAATATTTTTAGCTAATCTACATGTCACTTTTAATATATTCTGTATTATTTGTTTTAGTTTTAGAATTGTTTAAAGTGACATCTTGTTTTGACATTTTTAATAAAACCAGAATTACTCTTTTCCCTGTTTGTTTTGACTTCATTTTTCATCCAGATTTTGGGGGTTTAAAGGTGACACTTGAAGTCAGAATAAACAAAGCATCTCATGTTGATAGTTGCTGAAGAGAAAATGTGCCTGAAATTAAACTTTTCACAGGTTTGTTTTCTGCTGGGTGTTTCATTCTTATATCTGATCTGAAAACCAAATCCATTCCCTGCCATAGCTCATCGTTTATTAGCAGAATAATGTTAGCATGCATGATGGCAAACAGAGCAAATGTGGACGCTGTCCTTCCAACCCCTGCTTTTGTTACTGAATGGGTCACGGACCTTGGCTCCCATGCTCAACACAACTGCCTGGCAAACAAACCACTGGCGGATGCCTGGGGATGGGAAATGTTGCAGCTGCCTGGGAGTGGGACGGAGCCGAGGGGAAAGCTGCAGCAGGATCTTCCCTCCCGGCCACCTCCTGCAGGTCCTGACACGTGTAAAGGTACGCAGGACCTTATTAGTCAGGTTAGCATGCAGCAAAAATGGTTATTACTGCCATGACTTTTGCTGTGGATCCTAATTTCTGATGTCTGGAAAAATGCAGTAAAAGGAGGTATCCATCTTTGCTGAAATATCTGTGCTGGGCTCAGCCATCGTTTCCATGTCCTGACCCAAAGGTCCTGGTAAGAGTCTCACTCGAGCTGGTGGGACTCTTTGCTGAACCACAGACAAGGTTTTTGTCCATCCCCCAGCCAACTCTGCAGTCCTTTTCCACCAATGAACCAGCTCAAGGACATCTTCTTCTCTCTGCAGATGACTTTTCTCCTGCTTTCCAAAACAGATGAGACACTCTGAGGAGTCTGGTGGGTGCAGAAGCATGTGGGATCCAGCAGGAGCAGAGCTCTGGGGGGTGGCCTCCTACCACAGGATGGGACCTGTTGGGTCAGCTCAGTACAGCTTGTCCCAGCAGCCTCTTCAAACGCTGAGCTGGGAACTGGGTTGAGGTACCCTCCAAAATGCTGTCATCTCCATGGCTGTGGTTGCTATCGACTCTCGTCCCAAATGAGATCAAGTAATCGGCTGTGTTACTCGTTTGCACTTAGGAGATGATTGTATAAAACACGATCAGCAGGGTACATGGTGCGGGTACAGAATGGGAGGTTTAATATGAAACATTTATACCCTGGGATCTGGGCATCCCAGCTCAGCTCTACTTCACAATGAGCTGAGAGCTCGGTGAGGGTCTTGGCCAGTTATGGAAATAGCTGTGACTTGTGTGAGTGAGGACCAACACTCCAGCCCTGCCCGAAGGAGATTCGCGTCTCCTCAACAGACAGCATCAAGTACTGGCTCAATGGAAGGAAGTGCCAGAGCCTTTCCTGATGAACAAGAAGTACAAGGGGCAGGAGGAGGGAAGAAAAGAGGGAGAGGTTTGGACCAGAATGACCTTCTCTATTGGATCTGAGCTATAAAGTATAAGCACTTCAGTCCGTCTGAGTTTGGATGCACCTTCCTCTAGGACTGCTGCAAAGCTCTGACCACCTTGTCACAGGAATGGGGGAGAGTGAAAGGACCGTAGGGCACTAACCTGAACACTCTGTGGACACGTGCTTCCCTTGGGCTTGTGTTTCTTTGCGGTGTTCACACAAGCCTTGCAGCCCTCCTCACTGATCCAGACTCTCCAATGTTCTCAGCTGCTTTCAGGGGAATCTTGCCTTTCTGAACATGGTTTCATGGCTGGGCTCTAAGGCATCTGCTCCCTTCAGGGTGGTAGTTCAGGTATCAGAGACTCTCGAGGACAATGCTCCTCATACATGTGTTTCCCAGGGCAGAGAAAGCAGAAAAAGGTAGGTCTCTGCCCAGTTTCAAAGCCCATTTTGAGAGGTGACAATGAAGGCATCTCTGATGAAAGCTACCTTTTGGTAGCCACTGCAAGTTAGGAGGAGTCACTGGCATACAGCATGAGAGAATCACTCCTGAATTGTGTGGGTCCCAAAGAAGAACATTATCCTAAGACCAGAGAACACACTTGATTTCTTGCCCATTGTTTTATAATGTGTCTGAAACCAGCACATTGCATACATTTCAATTTCCACTGCTCTAATGATCTGGCGATTTCCTGAAACACTTTAATGGAGTTTCCACTGACCTTAAAATAATAGTATTTTTTTTAAAGTAGTTCAGTGCAGACTTCCATGAGACAAATGGAGACAAGCTTCTCTTTCAATAAGATGATTTTTGCAAATGTACTTGCTTTTAAAAATCTCAGAGCTGTTTTTCAGAGTGACAGGAATAACATAAACACCAAGGTA
Source organism: Pterocles gutturalis (assembly GCF_000699245.1). Lineage (NCBI taxonomy): Eukaryota > Metazoa > Chordata > Aves > Pterocliformes > Pteroclidae > Pterocles > Pterocles gutturalis. Next base: position 23,759 of record NW_010099890.1, on the reverse strand, counting down.
ACCAGCAGTCGATCTCACAGTGCTGAAATCTCCATACTGAGTGAGCAAAGCATTCATTTACCCTGTACAGAAATAAGTCCAGAAGAAGGTCTGAATGTCTTTCAAATGACAAGTGAATGGCATGGAAATGCTTGTGTCTTGTGGCCACCTTTGACTTTGTGGGCAACTTCTTCATACGGATATTTGGAAATAACATTTATCCAGTCGGACTTGATGATCCCTGAGGTTTTTTCCAACCTTAATGATTCTATGATTCTATAATATGCTCTTACGAAATGAGCTCAGGTTTATCTTCTCCTCCTTTCCCTCCCTTCAGTTTTTAAACTGTACTACTTAGAAGTTTCAAGATCTTCTAATCTTTCCGCATCCTGGTTCTTTCTACACAGAGACACTGCGACTATCTTACTCTGGGTTTGACCATTCAAATTTAATTTTCTTAGCCTGAGTGTCCTAATCCTGTTTGCTCAAAACCGTACTGCCCTTTGACAAGGCTTCTCCCAGACTTTCTTCTTCACTCCTGCTGGACTCCATGGTTATCAGAAAGCTGGCTCCTTCCCCAAAGTATCTTGACAATAGAGCTTCACACATGAAGACAGAAGGATTTCCTTTACCATTTCCAACATGTATATGACTCAACATCTTTTCTTCCTCCTCAGTTTTGTCAGACCAACCTATTCCTAAAGGAATGGTGCCGGTTAGGTAAATGTTTAACAGATTGAATATCAGTTGTATGTAATACTGGAGAATCTCTAAAATCTGAAGTAATTCAAGCTTGTGCAATCAAAGATGTGCTTAGACTTGGCCGGACAGCTTTTGCAAAGATGTTTAAGCTCTAAGAGTGGACTGGGTTTTGTTACTGCTCTCAGTTCCAGGGATTCCCTGATGTCCTAGATAGAGATTGATATCTGATTGTTATTGATAGAGAACTTATCCTACGGTAAACAGTGAGGGAAGTTTGGGCTTGTTAATTTTGTCACAGGGAAAACTCAATGCGTTAGTCCTATACCTCTGGTAGAAAGTTACTCGTCCCTTATATATTTTAAAACAAAATGGAAATGTTTGGGATTTAGTTTTTTGGACCACAGATTACTTGTTAAGACCTTGGTCATTTTATCACATATAAAACGTCTGAAGATAAGTCTGAAGATACACACCACATATCTAATCTGCCATCTAACCTTCCCTCACTAATCTGTGATATTTATAGAGTGTTAATCACTAGATTAGGTATTTATCTTCAATGATATAAAACAGACTTAAGTTTAAGATGACAGTGAGCTCCATAGGACATTAAAAAGTTTATCGACCACTCTTCTCAGGAGGAGAGGGGGCTGAAAGGAGGGGTGACCTTTTCAGTGCCACTCTGGAGATGGCAGTGCTAGCCAGGAGCATTTTCTAACTTTGCTTTTTCAAAACTGTGCCTGTTTTCTACCTCGCTTTCCAGCATTTTCGATTTGCTGAGCAATGATAAGTGGTATTCTATCTATATTGAAAATGACAGATGGTACCTGTCCCAGTGCTGATAAGGGTGACTGTACAAACACTGTCTCCTTGGTGGAGAAGCCGTAGAAAAACAGCACAATCTGGTACAAGGTCATTTCTGGGTTATTTTATAATCTCTACATCCCACTTCCCCAAGGTGTGCTGTTATAAAAATTTGACAATTTACCCTTGTAAAAATCTACCAATTTTTCTTGTATGAAGCAAGCAAATGATTGATCTTGGCCATCTTAAAACCTACTCATGTCTCCAGATTCACGCCCCTTTCCATACATCGCTCTAAACGAACCCTTACCTTTAACTGGGGGAGAAATGGCCCAGCAGCAGCGTGTCTGCTCTGGTGTGTGCAGCTCTGCTGCAATGGTAGAGTGATGACTGCTCAGGCTTTTAGATGAAGAAGGCTCTGACCCCGTGTTACTGAGAGGCAGGATAAAGCCGTTAAAAAATCATGGAAAGAGTTTACAAACCAGCTGGGGTTTGTTTGTTTTAAACAACCATGAAAGCCCTTTTGGGTTTATGCATTTGCATACACGGAAATCCATTGCTGCTTTAGTTGTACAAGAAGCTGAGGAGTTAAGAAATATGTTTCTGTGATGTCACCCCATCTTCTGCCTGAGGAGCATCGTGGAGCTATTTACTTTCTGTACTAATATTTTAGACTCAGATTTGGTTATAGCTCCAGATGGCACGTGTTTGCAATCACATTTTCAACAGCTGCAGTATGGTTGTGCAGCATAAAGGTGAGGATGAGATGGCCACTCAAGCTCCTCTATCAACTGACAAGTCTCTTCAACTTTCCGAGTATTTTATTTGGTGAATTAAGGCTACGGACTAAGAGCCAAAAATACTACATGCCTTATACTTTTAGACCCAAGAGGATACTTAAGAATGTGCATAAGTCACTGGATGTTTAATAGTGACAAATATCCCTCAGCCCCTGCTGACCCAATCCCACTGACCCTGCTGTTGCACGCTGGTCAGAAAGGGGAGAAGCCAGGGACCATCTATGCCTAGCAGGCAGCTTCTGCAAACCTGAGAATTACAGGAATTTTAGGGAAAAGGTTGTGTCGTGTGTGAGTAACCTAAGCAACAAGGATGAAGAGCTATATTAAGTATATATTACCTGTAACAGCAATGTACAGTTGTGGAAAACAACATTACTCATGGGACAGATGCAGATGGCAGCCTTGCTCGGAGCAGGGCAATTCCCTGCAATGGTGTGAATATCCATGAGCTGTCTGGAGCAATTTTGTGTGTGCACCAAGGATACTTTTTTTTTTTTTTTTTTTTTTCCTGTTCAAATGGTGGCAGCTGTGCCCAAGAAGCAATTCTGTTGGTTGCAGAGAGAATGTGGTGGCAGTGAGCATCTGTGGGTGTGTGTGCTTCGTTCATTAAAAAAGTATATAAATGTAAAACAGAGAAAATAACACTAATGTACTGGGTCTTACTGTTGTCAAACCACCATGCTAGAAACAGCGAAACCTCCGTGGGGATATCTCATATCACAAAATTGGTTTTTGTACAGTATGCTTTTGTGGTGGGTTCCCTAGTACAGCAGAGGAGAGATGGTACATGGGTACGTGATGTATGAGAAGTATTTTAACAAAGACTTCCTCTGTAGCAAGAACACTGGAGAAGATAAAATAATCTATATCATCTGATTTTCATCAATGAGGCAAAAGGATACTGCATTGAGGTTACACAGCTTTTATTTATTTATCTGTCCTTTAGTATCTCTATGTTCAAAGCCTGGGACAGCAGTCATGGAGCAAACCCAGACTGGTGATTGCATCCTCTCACTTCTGGTGCCAAGTTCAGCCTCTTTAGGAAGGAGGGTTGCCTTGGTCAGCACCACAGAGCGTGAGTCATTAAAAGCTGAGCTCTAAGTCCATTAAAGTAAATGGAAAGACTTACTGACTCCAGTCTGCCCTGGCTCGGATCCCCGACTCCTTCCACAGCAATCGCTGCTGTTGGCTGCGCTGTCGGCAGTGTGCTATCCTTGGGACTGCACCAAAAGGATACTTGAATGCTTCAGTTATTCCATGATATTTCTTGTGGTGAATGGTTTATAGGCTGCTCAAAGGCTGTAGTGACTTTATATTTGTTTCCAACAGGATTCAAATTCTGATTCTTGAGATGTAATGTCATCCAGATGTTTGGTATTGTCTTGTGTGTCTCTGCTGCACCATCAAAACCAGTGGAGTTCATCTCAGTGCAAATTATTTTCTCAAATTTTCACAATAAAATCAAGCTGAAAGAAACCACTGGTTATATCCAGGGTGATGATAAGAGGAGAAATCCCTCATCTGCAGCAGCTTACACAGTTTAACTAGCAGGCATTTTGATGATCTCTGTGGAGAAGTGTGTTTTTCCATTAATGAAGGAGAAAGCAGCAGAAGCAGTGTTACGTTCTGGTTTTGTGCTTACCCCTGCTGCTGCCCCAGAGTGCCAAATGAGAGGCTCAGCAGCCCTTCATGCTGTTTGCAGACACCTTCCAGAGCTTCAGGGAGACTCCCTAGTCCTTAGGTGGGATGATCCTGCTCTGGAGGTGCCTTTCTCCATGGGCTGCAGGAGGCAGCTGGGAGGACCTGTTAAATCTGGATTTGTTTCATCTGGATTGACTCTGGGCTGAAAGCGGTACTCTGGGATTATACACAGCCCAAACTGCCCTTTCTCTACCTGTTTTGCTACAAACAAATCTGTACAACTGTCATTTCACAATTATTATTTTTAGTAGTTCTTGAACACTTTCCACCAAACGCAGAAAATGTTTTCTGCATCCATGCAGCACATTTTCAGCTGCCCTCTTAGTTTTGGCTTGATGTTTGGCCAAATCCTAATACTTTACAGACTCAGTTCTAGGCAGATTTCAGGCAGCCACCAGCAGTGACAACGCTAAACCCTCTCCTGGATCGCGCAGTACCTCATGTGGGCTCCTACCCTGTATATTTTACTCCTGTTGGGACACCAACACTGTCTGAGGTAAAGGGGAAGGACCAGGCGTGGAGCAGTCCGGAGCTGGGTTATGAGCTGGAGTTCAATGAGGAGCCCAGAAATGCATCTGTAGCAGCACAGCTGTGCCACTGCTTGGGCAAGAAGCACGACAAACAAGTATGGCAGAGCGTTGCTGGTGCCCTGAGTGATCTCTTGTGGCATAGAGATTGTGCTTACTATAATTTAAAAAAATCTCTTTGGGACAAGGTAGCAGGCAGAATGGGGTGTAGGTCCTCCCCCTAAAGCACAGATGCTCTTAAGAGGCTGACAGTTCAGCTGGAAACGTGTTCTACTGAATATTATTACAACAGATCTCAGAACAAGAAGTTTCTCATTATTTGTAAATTAAAACCAGTGTTTGATTGCACACACAAGACGACCAAATGGGGAAATGAAGCAAATTTGGAGGGATATAAGCAATTCCAATTTCATCCTGAATATACAAAATCCTGACAACTTCCTTTCCATGAAAAATCTAACACTTGGAACCATCCTTGCAGCTTGCAGCTGGTAGTAATCCTGGGGGAGAAGATGACTTTTCCAAGCCCTTCAGTTCTGGCCAGCCTGGTTGCAGACTTTGCTGAGGCTTCTTCTCCTCTGGCAGCAATGTCTAGCGAGAAGAGAGCTGCTGAAGACTGACAAAGGGCAGCCAGCCACAGACTGAAAAAAAGCCCAAGCAGGTTGGTTTTGCCCTAGTACCGGGCATTAGGCAAGAAGGCAGAACCTCCCACACTTAAAGAAATGATGCTGCGTGAAACACTCCCCAGTCCAAGCTATTCAGATCCCATCGCAGGGAGGCATGGAGTCAGTCACTGTAAAAGATGCGAAACGGGCCTGGAGTGTGTGCTGGGAGATGGGTTAAAATAAGACATGGAAGGCAGGAGAGGCCAAAGTCAAAACTTGGGGATTCATCCTACCCCTGTCCAGGCAGCAGCAATTCCAGGAAAGAAAAGACGGTGTGTTATCCTCAAGCAGTGAGGACAGGAGGCAACAGGTTGCTGAGAGCTACGTGCCAAGGCAATCCCACCAGAGACAAAGGAAACCCACGGGGTGTCCTTTGAACCGAGCCCTGGCACACACAAAGACCCTCGGTGAGCCAGCAGGTCTGAATCACCTGCTATGGGAGGTATGGGACTGAGGCTCAGGACCATGGCTCCAGCAGGCAGAGATCCTTCCCTCTTCAGGAAAGGCTGAGGAAAGCGAGTACAAAACCAGGAAATACAATTATCTGTCCTGCTCCTGTGGGTCATGATACATCTTATAGGGAACCTTTATACTCTTTTTAGACTGTAAATGGAGATATGTAGGTAGCATGGTCAACCATAGTGCCCAGCTTATTACAGCAAGCAGAGGCAACAAGAGGAGGGAGATGGAGCTGGGTAGACTGGAAATGGATGCCAGCCAGCTTGCTGCTCCAAACCACCGCCTCCATCTTCCTGATGTTACTGTCCTATTTTAGATTACAGCTGGGATGTTTCCCCTGACTCAGACTATGGTTGCAGCATCATTTGGTGGGCAGACAACACTACAAAGCTTCTTCTCCATCTGTGCTGAGTCAAACTTACCTCCCATTACCATTTCAAAGCTGGATTTAATGTCATGGGCTAGATTCCAATGTGCTTACAATGCTGCTCAATGTTCCTTCAAATTATTGAACTATGCGTATGTTCTTTTTCCAGAAAGTATGTTTGCAAAGTTTTTATTGTTATCTAGAGGAAGTAGTACTATAAGCCAGAAAGCCAGATGCCCATCATTATGAAGGGCACAGAACAGAAGTGTTCACTCAGGATTTATTATTTTACTTTTTGTTTTGACAGGATGCCATGTCCTAAAATATCTCCCCTATGTACAAACACTGCAGCAGGAAGCTCAGCAAGCCTTGACGGCGTTTATCTCAACAATGTTCAATAGCAACCTAGGCAGGTTTGCTTGGATCCTTCAGCTAGTTGCCTCTCTTCAAGACATTGATGCAGATGCTATTGAAGAGCTCTTCTTCAGGCCCATCCTAGGAGAGGCCACCCTAAATGTGTTACATCTAGAAACCCTATATATCAAGCCAGACTGGCTTTGAAAATAGATGACATCTGTGCTCTCAAATACCTATTTTTGAAGAGATGAGAGGATTTTATGAGCTAAACACATTTCAAACAAACCATTAATGCATCTTTCTAAGCCATATATAATTTTTTGTATGATGAAGTAATTTTATAACATTTTAGAACTAAAAGCAGAGAAATCTAAGCATTTCATGACTGTGTGCTTTCAAAAACCTTTAGTCTGACATCTAAGACTGTCTAAAAGCATCAGCATACTTTCCAGTTGTGCTAGGTTCAACTATATTATTCCTAGTGAGCATTTTCACAGCTGTTTAAAACTATCCTATATGCTTTTGGCTTTCCAGAAGCTTTTGCTTTCAGGAAAATGGGCAGCAGTTAGTTTTATTTAGTGTATCACCAATTGAAGATTAATAGATATATAGAAGGCTGATCAATGGTAAAATTAGTATAAATCCTTCCTTTTCCTGGGATATCATTCCCTCATCCCAACCCCTTTTCTGTCCCACTGAGAACTCTAGTCCTTGGCTGTAATCGCTTGATGGAACTCGCTCTCACTAACTGCTTTCTTAGAGGTTCCTTTTCTAAGCCTTACAGTAAACTACAGGCATTAAGACCCTCTCCCATTATTCGCAAAGTCCTTCCCTGACTAAGAAATGGAACAATATGATTCAAAACTTTGTTGACTAGACAAAAGCCATTGTTCAAGATTGTTTCCAGGATGGGAATAACAAAGGCTAAAAGCTACTGTGTTATGCCACGAGCAGCAGAACTAATGTAGCCCAGTTTCCTACACATTTAAGACCTTTCCCCTTTAGCCCTCCCTGTACCCATTTATAATTACCCCCACTTCCCTCCAAACAGATGGCAGATGCTCCTTGGACAGCAGAAATGCTGAAATATGGTTTCCCACAGATGTCTACAAGCTGTTCCTCCAACTCCCATGGCAAGAGTTCTATGTCTCCACCCCCAAGTGTGCTATGGCATGTCCCACAACATCTCGCTGTCTCCTGGAGAAGAGGCAGCACGTGTTGGGGCTGGTGCCAAGCTGTGCGTGTGCTGACTGGTCATCTGTCAGGTTAAAAAAAATATTAAGCTCATACTTTAGCTGCAGTAAGGGAGGCTATTTGTATCTCTTTCCTGTCCCATTCCTTTCCCAATGGTTTCCATGAAACTTTAGAGGAATTAATTTCTGAGTTTTTTCAGCAGAGAGTCCAGTCTAGTTTTGTTTGGCAAGGAGGCTCAAAATCACCAAATGGGGACTGACAGGCAGGTAGACAGACAAAGAGTGTGATAGCTTCATACCACACATTTTTTCCTCACTTTGGTAACTGAGGAATAAATTGTAAAAATGAGGGGAAAAAAGCAAACCCCAAACAAGACAAACAACAAACTTCAGGCTGCTGAGAGCACATCAGACAGTCTCTGCTCACAGCTTTACTTCTTATTGAAATCTGCTTCAAGGCCTTTGAGTTTATCTTCAAGGTATACAATGGCTTCTATTCAACTTCCTTTGAACTGGAGGGCACAATGCCAACAAGTTCGCATGGCTTGGCTCGCCTGGAAGACAATGCTGTCTTTGATGACTTCTCTTTTAGCCTGATGGGTGTCTATGTAATCAGCTGTCTGAAAAGAATGCCTTGTGCTTCACAGTGAAGATCATGGTCAATATCTTGGGTTTTCAAGATAGCATTACCTTCTACCATAAAGGCAAATACTAGTCTTCAAAGGGAATTCCCACAAGATCATGGACATTGCCTCATTGTGCTCCAAATACAAGATTCACTCCTTCAACAGCTCTTTAACAAAACGCATCTTCTTCAGTACATATGAAATTAAAAAACTCAATAACCTTTAGCTAAAGCTCTACGTAACCAAACATTCCTTGTCTCACAGACCTGATCACAGAGCGAGCATGAATGTTAATAATATTTTTCTTGATATCCTGTTCAAAGGGGCTGAGATAATATTGTCTTGCTGAGGACAGAGTAAGAATCTGTATCTAATGTAATTAAGCTGCATATGAAGGTGGAGGCTATGACGGTGTAAAAGGCAGGCAGGAACAGGAGTCAGGAGGGATCATGAGCAGAGATTAGGAGCAAAAGCAGGAGCTCTCTCTGGAAGGAAGAAAGGCACAGAACAAGACAGCCTTTAGAAGTCAAGGGAAACAACACATGGGAAGGGAGAAGCAGAGACAGAAATGAACAGAAGGCAAGAGTGTTGTGGTTTAATTCTAGCCAGCAGTGAGCACCACACAGCTGCTCACTCACTGCTCCCCTTCCCCGCCCTCCGCAGTGGGATGGGGGAGAGAAAGGGAGTAAAAAGGTAAGAAAACTTGTCGTTTGAGATAAGAGCAGATTAGTGATTGGATTGAAATAAAATAATAATATCAATGCTACTGCTACTACTACTAACTCTACTACTAAACTGTAATGAAAACAACGAAAACAAAACCCAAGAAAAACAAATGATGCAACTGCTCACCAGCCGCTGACTGACTCTCAGCCAGTCCCGCAGCAGCAACCGCATGCCTCAGCCAGCTCCCATGGCTTATATACTGAGCATGACGTTTTACGGTATGGAATAGCCCCTTTGGCCAGTTTGGGTCAGCTGTCCTGGCTGTGTCTCCTCCCAGCTTCTTGTAGAGAAAAAGCTGAGAGGGCAGGGACAGCATGAGAAGCAGAAAAGTTTTTGGCTTAATGTAAGCGTTGCTTGGCAACAACAAAAACATCCCTGTGTTATCAACATTGTTCTCACCACAAATCCAAAGCATAGCCTCATGGTAGCTACTATGAAGAAAATGAACTCTATCCCAGCCAAAACCAGGACAAAGATAAGAGAAAATTCCCCCTCTCCACTCCCCCAAAAAATTAAGAGAAAAAACCAATGAGGACAGAAAGGTTTGTCACCACTTTAGCTTCTGGAATTGAAACCAGGAGCAGAAACAGTTTCTCCAGCCCTGAAATCCACCAGCAAAGTACATGTATCCATCCCCCTCTAGTGCCCAGGAGATGACAGTATTGCCACCACCTAGAACATGAGTTTAGCTGATGAAGACCTGCCAAATAAAACACCTAGTGCTGCTGATAAGCCAGGCAAAGCTTTCACTCAGACACACCTCTCCTTTCCCAGTTGCTAACTTTTTAAAAATACCATACGACAATATTTTTAAATTGTTAGAAAAACCCCACATTTGCAAAATCAAGCATGAAAAAGTAAATTCAACTTGTTTGTGAAACTTTACTCCAGCTTCCTTCTGAATGTTCCCCTAAGGCCCTTTTAATGACCTGATTACAAACTGCTGTGGTTTCAGAACTCCCTACCTCGCCTGGGGCAAAGAATGGCCCATGCTGTGGGAATTTGTTAGGGCTGTACAAAGGAGGAGGGTGCTCTATGCTAAGGCTCGGCTGCTTTCGTTGCAGCACCAGTGTTGCAGAACCTGGATTAAAATGGGTCTGCAGGGACAGAAACAATGCTCTTACAGTTAAATTGGACGAATGACACCTTACGGACTGTGGGGCAACCACATCAGCTCAAGTGGCATTATTCCAGGCACTCCAGAGTGGTATGTCTCAGAATAAAGCTGCAACGAACAGTGTTAACTGGAAGAAAAGTTTTTTGTATTTCACAGTAGCAAGCATGGGGCCTGGGGAAGTGTGGTTTGCAGAAGTCAGAAGGCTCTCACAGCTGCAATCCAGGTCACAACAAACTGCCTCTCACCCTTCCAAAATAATGTATAGTGCTGTAAGCACTGAAAAATCAGTCTGTGCACACCCAAAGTGCAGGGAAGCTTTCAACGGCTCTAATCTGGCCATTTTAATTCCTCCGTTGTAAAAAGAAGTAACAATAATATTGCCTCTTCTTGTGACAGATCTTTGAAGGTATTCATCAGTGTTTGTAAAGAGATAACAAATCCTATAACTGAGCACCTTACAAAATGAAGAATTCTGTGTTCTGTGCTATATTCAATAGCACACAGTGAACTCATGCAGAGGGCTACACACTACAGGGAAAGGATAAAAAGAGAAGATACTGAAGAGTAAGATTTAGTAAGCACTGAGTAAGGCAGTGATCCTGTGGCAAAAATAACATGTCATTTGCTATGGTGGGATCCACCTTGTAAAGGAGTCACTTGCACTCTCTCTAGGGCACAGAGAGATGAGTGTGCCCCGAGGGACGTATGCCTCCCTCCTCTCACACGCATACCTTAGGTTTGGATGGCTCACACTATGAAGGGCTTTACCTCTGCCTATTGATAGGGCTAAGGAGCCTACCTGACCATTTGAGATGAATCGTCTAATGTTCAGATGGTAAAAGTCAGATTAATCCCACCTCTACAACATAGACAGACGTGGTCTGGATCCAGTTTGCACATGCAATATTAACTTCAACGTCTTCTAATGTTAGCATGCTTGGCTTTGCACTCCTGAATTTCTTTAAGCAGTAGGGTTCAGACATGCTTCCAACTAGATGAGTACTTCTACACAACACATATCTGATATAGGCTTGGAAACAAAGAAAATTCAGTGATTTTATTCACCTGCCCAGAGAGGACTAAGACGACACACTATTCTCTGAGAAAACATTCATCTGTTTTGTTTAAGTAATACCAAATTTCAAAGTCACATGGAACATCACACTCATACATCTGGGTCGTTATTTGTATCAATTTTTTTTTTCTTCCCCCTGTGGAATGCCTTTATTGTCTCTTTTGTGGAAATGAAGGTCTTTCATTCAAAACCTAAAATTTCACTTTTGGTAGAAAGCACTTGCAAATCATCATCTCAGTCTTAGATATAACTTCATTTGCAGCTGAGCCAACTATTGTAGGATACAGACAGGTGAAAGATGCCATGCTGTACTTCATATTAATATAGTCACACAAGGAAACACATGCCACTTATTTCCATCACAGCTCCCTTGATAAAAGCAGCTTAACTCAGGGACAAAAAACTGGAGACAAGTTTCTAAAACAAAGATATAGGCTAAAAGGAGCTTCAATTCTTTTAATGACAAAAAAGGGTCTCACTGAAGCCAGTGTTACTAATTGTACAGAAATCCTCAATCTTTTCCAGTGGGCCAGTAGAGGGGAGGGTGAGTCAGTAGTTCAGTTTTGCTTGGGCTTGTTATCAACTGCTGTCCTAGATGAGGTTGTGATTTTGAAAGTACAAGTTGTCATTCTTCCTGCTCTCGCTCTCTCTCTCGCTGCCTGGGGGAGGGGTAGCAGAAATGTCGCAAGACGAAGCTCTCCACATCTCATCCAAGATAAAAACTTCTTCATCAAAGGAAGACATGGCCACAGCTATCTGCTAGCAGGTAATCTCAGGAGCCAAGAATGCAAAGCATCAAGTAGCGTGAGAATGGTGCCATTTCAGTCACAGGAGAAACAGAGCGAGCCATGCACGCTCACATAAGCCTAGATGTTTACTAGGAGGGAAAAACAGAAATTTAGTGTGGTTGAGACAGCAAGCAGTCAGGATGGCAGGATAGGAATTCATGAAATTATTATTCAGATGACAATGCAGTGAAGGGTCTAACAGTCTTTCCCCAGTGGGATCTTATTAGCCATTAAAAATAATCTGACACACGCCTATAATATACAAACATTTGCTTCCAAATATACAAATATCAGCCAGTGCATTGGAACGTAACTCGACGCAGTAGATGGCTGTGGTCCCTGCAGCATGAGCATGGGGTTGTAGATTTGTTGCGGGGCAATGCAACTGCTGGGAGCATGGTAAGTATGATGACAGACAAGGGGTGTTCTAACTAGGAGGATCAGCAGCATCATCTCCACTGCACACTGTTGTCTAGGAACTCAGCACAACTGGGAGGGCAATCAAAGATGTAAGAGTAAGGCATCGTTACTGGTGACATGTCATACACAATGTTGGTGAATCTGACTTCTCACCTGCCACCAAACATCACACTGTCATACAGAAGTGACCAGAGAGATGTTCATGTGGCTCCTGAGCTTGCTGCTGTGGTACCCTGGATTAGTAAATGTTGCTAGTATGTTTCTTCTGGGATCTTGAGTCCCCTCGGCCCTGCTACATCAGCTTGTACAGTCCCTGCACCCCCGATTGAAGGAGTTCTCACACTCCTCTGAGGCACTGAATATGTGCACGGGCACCCTGCACACCCCTCGAGGGTGTGTGGATAGGTGTGGACTCCCTCGCCCACACTTCAAGTTAGGCAAAAGCAAGCCAGTTCAGATCTGAAAGTCATGTATTTGCACAGATTTAAGAACTTGGGTACAGCCCTGGGCCACTCCAGCTACACAGATTCCAGAGGTGGGTGTCATCCAGTTGGCTTGGAAAGGGAGTGAGGCAAATATATGTCTGTCTGCACCTGTCCTGGTCAATATATATGAGCCAACTGCATCATTATTATGAAAATATGATTAGGGTCCTCCTACAACATCCAGTCTGGTCTCTCTCATCGTGGTTATCAATCTTGTATATGACTACATCCTCAAACCTATCAAGCTCCACCTGAAGATAATCTAGGATGTGTTTAGAACTTTCTAATTCCAATTCTAGATTATTAACAACTAATATATGCACATTCTTTCCTATACCAATATTGTAATTCAATTGAAACAGCTTTTCTCACTCCAAGGTCTTAATCCAAGACATGTATAGACAACAGTTGTGTCCCCTATCCGTTTGCCTCTGTAAACCCCTCCTGCTATCCCTAGTCTGGTGGTTTTCAACTTCCAGCCCATATCTCATTCTCTTATTTTTGACTGATGGCCTAACATTATGTTCACTTGATCTGCTTGTGTCAGAGGGTGAATCTCTCTTGTACAGGGGTGAATCTCAGATTTGCTCCCAGCTGTTCTCTCCTTCACTCACCTGGAGGTCATTTTGTTTCCTGTTCTATGTCAGAGTCTCAGGTATGGCCTCATTGCTCTGTTTTAGGCTCCACCTCTTAGCTATCTCAGTCTTCCTCTTCTCTTGCAACTGCCTTCCGTAATTTTCTTTTGCCATTCCATCATTCTTTTTCACATCCCTTTCCATTACTGCAAATTCATTTCTCAACTTATTCCCTTCTATCAGTTAGTAATTTTTTTTGTTTTGCAACTGCATCCTTCTTCCTCTCTTACCCTTCAGGTTCTTTTCCTAGCTCCCAGCCTTAAAGAAAGGAAGAAAATCCTCAGACCTCCTCCTACAAAGTGCTACACAAACCACACTTGCTGTTGTTTGTTTTGGGCACGTAGAGCATTGCCTGCAAGAGCAGTTTTTCCTTTGGTCTTGTCTGTAACAGTCTTTCACAAGAAGCTGGATGTGTGCAGTCGTAGGCAGTAGCTTTGACAGTACATATGAAACCGTCAGTAGTTCTTATACCACCTCCTGGCACATCTGAAGGAAAACAACCCTAGGCACTCATCCACTCCAATGTAAATCAGCCCAGTATCTTGCAGACCTGAACAAAACCACTCCTGTTTTCTATCTCATCCTACTTCTTATCATCATCTTCCCAGCATGCTAAGAAAAGCATACGAAGAAAGCATACTTCTTTCTTCCAGCTTATTGTGTTTCTGGGTGATGTGAAAAGCCTAGCAGAGAAGACAGAGCAAGATGGTATAGACCACAAGTCTTCACAGAGCCATCACATGCCTAAGAAATATACTTTATCTTGTTGCTCTACTGAACTTTTTGACTTCTCCAGCTAACCTGCTTCTACTGTCCTGCCTGAGATTCCCCTTTCAACGGAAACTCTTTCATTCATTAATTTAAGTTTTCTTCCTATCTTACAGTGAAACATTATTCCTTCTTTGCATTCTGAAATATGAGTTTCCTGGGGGCTCCTCAAAAGAAAGTGCTGGAAAGTATAAATTTACAGTTTACTACCTAGGCAATTCAAGAAAAACAAAACCAAAGTTTGATATTCTCTGTAAAAGGAAAAGAGGGATAACAGCAACAAAAATTAATCTTTGTGTGAGTGTGTGTGTGTGTGTTGAAGCAGAGAATTTGTTGCGTACTCGTCTTTATTACATCCACCTCAGAAAGAAGATGGAAGATCCTGCAAAGGGCACTTGTTGTGGTTTAATCCCAGCCAGCACTTAGCACCACACAGCTGCACACTCACTCCCCCCACTCCCTGAAAGAAAACTTGTGGGTTAAGATAAGGACAGTTTAATGACTGAAATAAAATAAAATAAAATAATACTACTAATACTAATAAATTGTAATGAAAACAACAAAAACAAACCCAAGAAAAACAAATGATGCAACTGCTCACCACCCACTGACCGACACCCAGCCCCAGCCTCCCAGCAGCACTCGCACCCTCCCGGCCAACTCCCCTGGCTTCTATATCGAACATGACATTTTATGGTATGGAATATCCCTCTGGCCAGTTTGGGTCAGCTCTCCTGGCTGTGTCTCCTCACAGCTTCTTGTAGAGAAGAAGCTGGGAGGGCAGGGACAGCATGAGAAACAGAAAAAGTTCTTGGCTTAAGGTAAGCATTGCTTGGCAACAAGAAAAACATCCCCGCGTTATCAACATTGATCTCAGCAGAAATCCAAAACATAGCCTCATACTAGCTACTATGGCGAAAATTAACTCTGTCCTGGCCAAAACCACCACAGGGCTGAACTTTGTCCTCTTGGATGCAGCTCAGGAGAAATAAAAAAAAGTGTTTGTGACCCCTCTTGCAAACAACTGCTCAGAAGGATCCAGTGAGACTGAATTTTGTTTAGGTCCTTGACAATATCACAAAACATATTTATCCTCTTCTGGGGCAGACTTTTACATCTGATTGTAAAACAATGAAAGGACCAAAGGCACAAACGGAAATCTTCAGGATTTGGGCCCAGCTAAGTAAGCAGCTCTTGATGTTTCTGATACAACTGTGAAGAGCATCATATGGAAACCAGTCTGATAACAGATAACAGTGTTCCCTAGCTTCAGGCGTATGGTAACCCACATGTGAATCATGCAGACAGAAAGGGCCTTTCCTTTCTGGAGATTCAAAAGTTTCATACTACTAATCTGCAGTTTTAAAAGCATAAGGCACAATAAGTGATCACCTTGATCTTTTTGACTGTTCCTCCCTTTTCCACAGATAAGTACATCACCTCTGCCCAGACCCAGTCAACAGCATTAATTGATGGACTGTTAGGCACAAAGCCAGTGAGAGAACAGCAGCATTTTTAGTGTTTACAAGCAGAGATCACTTCACGTGGCATCCAAGCCAGGCGTCACAGTGTGCTGCGAACTCCAGGAGCAAATTGTAACGTGCACACAGCTTGCATTGCATATTGCATCGCACGATACCCACCTGCTCCCAGCAGCCTGTCCTTCAGGGAGTCTGGACAGCCTCACTGAACACAACCACCTCAGAGAAACATACTTGCTTAGTGACTCCCGTTTTTCATCAAAACACAGCAATTTTTGACTACAGAACAGCTCACAATGCATCAGAAAAAAAAAAATTGCTTGTTTGGTTTCACACAGGTCCAAGTTCAGTCTCCTTACACACTGCAGCTCCTCTCCCATGGTCTCCAGGGCTGCGCTGCATCCTTCCCGGGATATCCATCATCTACAGAGTTACAAGGTAGAAATAGGGTAGGATCTATGGATTGACTGCAAGACTAAAACATTTGGAGTACCGAGGCTGCTGTCAGATGCTAAGGCTGACAGCGTGTTGAATTAGCTTCAGTCCTGTTTGACAGCTTTCTGAAATCTGTGAGTTATTTGTGAAGGAAACCAGTGGCTGTTGAAGACAACCCACTTTTTATGCTGACAGCCATGGTGGTCGTGGGACTGTGGTGTGCACAGGCAGTAAATATTTCTGTTTGGGAGGAATCTGATTTTCTGCAATCCAAGTCAATAGAATCTGTTGCTTAGGTCGTCTTGTAGCACCATCATCATTACTGGGTTTGGGATTTTTAACTATTGAAGATTCCTGTTTGGATACAGTTTCCCACAGGATTGCCTCTGTCTGGACTGGGCAGATACAATACAGTTGACTGAAACTCAGAGACTAAGATGAAAAATACTGAATCCAAACCCAAGCAGACATGTAGGCCTCACAAATACCGAAATTACAGCTTGTGTGCTTACTGTCAGTGCTCTCAGGCAAGGAGGCTGAACTGGGGGAACAAAGGACTCCTTGCTTCCAGGGGCAATTGCCTGGGATAAAAAAGATAAACTACAGGAGTTCTGCAAGATGCTACCACACATTTTTCTGTGAATAATGGATTTCAGTCTCTCTGCTGTCACTCATTCAGTCATGTTAAAACTGCATTGAGCTGAATTTCTCTGCATAGCAGGCTAGTCAATAAAAAATCAACAAAATGTCCCTCCTGTGCTTTTCCTCCTTTCAAGTGTTAGCTTAACAAACTGCAGCTGTATCATATTTTCTGGAACTGTTACTTCTTTCTTTGGCATGAGTTTATTACACAAACATACGGAAAAATCTTTTAAAAATCTTTCCAGTTAAGCACATGTGACAATATCTGTGGCACTGTCCCTAACAACAGCACTAGAAGAGAGTTTTAGAGAATAAATCTCTTAGGGGCTACTCCTGCCAGGACTTCATTCTACGTCTCTGGGAAATGCTGAGCATAGGTGTTCTTAACTCCTATAGAGTCACTACTAGCGGAATGAACTTCCCATACGTCAATCATTGAGCAAGTTGTCAAGCGGACAAGTCCTGCTCCGTGATTCCTGCCACCCACTCTCTCCTCCTTGACATCCACTGCAACTCTAAAACCAGCAGCCATCTCGATTTAGAGAAACAAATGCTGCTGGCACTATACATTCCCTACGTTTTTACACGCACCCACCTGTCTGTCAGCCTGGGTATCTAAACCGCATCACTTCAATCCTCTTGTACCTATGCTATGTAAAAAGTCCTTATCTATAGCTGGACCCAGACAAAAGCCTAGCCCAGTTTAGAATGAGGGCTCCCAAAAGAATAATAAAGTTTCTTGCCTCCCACTAACCCCTGCTGGAATTAGCCTGGCCTAGGGGCTATTTCCAGCGGTCAGATTTAGCCTGATCACAGAAATCGAGACACAACTGCGGTGGGGTTTAAGTTTTAGAGAATGCCCGGTAGGATGAATATGCCTTGTTTTTTTCCTTGTTTGACAAAAGGATTGCACAGAAATGAAATCTGAAACAGTCTTGATGTAAGCAGTGAGCCTTGTTGGTAAGTCGTTTAATAATTAACTAGACAAAGCTCTTGACAGTTCACAGTAGGAAATAATTCTGATTCAAAAAGGGTGGAGAGAACAATCTGACAGTTTCAAATGTCAACATATGTATTACATTTCATCAAGTAAACCTTTATTGTTCCCTGCCACCTAATGGTGTACATGAAAAATTACAAATCACTAAGACAATTTTCGAGTTAGGCTATTTCTAATAGATTTTAATTTATTTGTTTAAATATAAAGAAAGATCAAGGTTATGGATAAAAATGTGAATTACTGTTACTGGCTTTATGTGAGATCCAGGCTGCCTAATGTAGTCTGAATTCTGGGTGTTAGTGAAGCTGTATTTCTAACTTAAATACCTGTGCTGCCTATGGGGGCCTCTGAAAACCTGCTACAAGATATTCTGTTCTTCTGCACTAAACTTAGGCAGAAGTTTGTCATATTCTTATATAAAAATTAGAAAGAACCAATGTACAGCCTTGCCACAACCTAGTTGTTTTTTTGAATGAGGCACAAAAATGTCGACCCAAACTTAGTTTTCCCCAGAGCCATATGAATTGCATGACTG
>NW_010099890.1:0-5441 GCF_000699245.1 Pterocles gutturalis | reverse complement strand
TCCTGCTTTGAGGGGTAACCAACAGAATTTGCAGGTACTCTGTGGTGATGAAAATCCTTAGTCATACAGAAAGGTACACTCTTTTTATGTTAATATTAAAAACGGGATGAAGAAAATGGATTGGGTGAAGGGAAAACAAAATAATAATAAATATCACAAGCAGTTGCCTTATTTAAATGTGGCTGCAGGTGGGTGACTGCGTTGGTGCAGATACGAGCTCCACACTGACTGCAGCATTAGAGTCTGAATCCAACCCAGTACCCGAAACCTTGTAAATTAGCCTACAAAAAATAGCTAGAATGTCCTCTAACTGCAAAGATGGTCAAGCTAAAAGGGAGAGGTACAGAGAAGGAAAAAAAAGATGGCATTTGGGCTAAATTTAAGAGGACCAACAGATGAGCATGGGGTTTTGCTTTTGTAAAATTAGTAGCACAGGTGTCCCTAGATCATGATCTTTTTAGGGTAGCTTTGATTATTCACAACTTGAACACAGTTTTTTTCAATCTTCTCATGTTTGAGAGCAATGAAATGTGGGCCTGGATACTGTACTGATGTGCAATATTGCCTCTCTGGCTATTGATGCTGTTGAACAGATGGTTGGTTAAAGCCAACTGAACTGAATAAAACTATATCTTCTGAGAAAAGACAATTAATGGACAGTGGATTTTCCTTTCTAATCTCCTCTTGTTCCATACTTCTACCTGTACACATGATGATAAGGTGTACAGTTTATTATTATTTAAATCAGATCTAATGCTGCCAGTCTGAATAAAATAAGCAGATAGTCCTCTAATAAAAATAATAGCAGCAAAAAAACAGAATTACACTTCAGACTTACCTATAGAGGACAACATGCTTTATAAAGGTAGCTCATTTAAACAGACATGGGAACTGCACTGTGCTCTAAAAGGAACGACTAACCATGGGGAAACAGAGAGGCTTTGACTCAGTGGGGTCCTGATCCATCATACCTTCTCATTCGCCCTTTTTTAACTTCCACGGAATGTGACTATACTATAAGCAGGTGTCAGAACAGAGCAGTATACTGTAGTATATTATCAAAAGATCAGAGAAGCATTCCAGCATGTTTTACATATGATCTGCTGGATGGATATGCTTTATCCCATGAATCCTGAGTTCAGGACTTCTACATATTTGCTTTTTGAACACTGCTTACCATATCAGTTGTATAATAAAGAATCCATCTCTCCATTCATTTCTGAATCTAACCGATTGAGATTTTTTGTCATACTTTCCAGATCAAACAGCAATTCTTGCTTACTAGTGAACAACAACAGATATTTTAGAACTGGAAGATATTAACAAGATTATTTCAGTATGACCTTACCCAGTAGTTTTGGTGTCAAGATCATAAGTTTTGTTCGAGCTATAGTACATCTTCTGCAAAGAAAACTAGTTATTATTTGAAGAAGAGAAGTGATGATAATCCAGGTAAATTGTTCCTATATTGAATTATCCTCAAGATAAAAATGTGGTCCTTATTCCTCATACAAATTGGATTTCATTATGACTTTTTTTTGCATTAGCATTATGAGCAGTCAGCTATTAGAAATAATTTCCCTGTACAAGTATTTCTAGATTGAGTCACAGTAGAAAATAAAGATGCTCTGTGGTTTCAAAGCAATTAAAACTGGTTGAATTAAACAGAGAAGAGTGGGATTCTCTTCCCGTAATTATGAAACACCAAAATGCCTTATAAAAAAAGCTGAATAATGTCCCTGTGCATAGACATCACTGTTCCTAGCATTGCTTCACTTAATGTTAGGAATTACTCAGATAATTTAAACATAGGATTGTCTTTAACTCGAGTGTGATTACTCTGGTGAAGTGTTGAAAAATCTAAAAAGCATTTGGGGATGAAAGCCACAGTTACTAATCTAGACTGAGTGGGAAGTACTGTCTTAACACAGAGGTAGGTGATGCGGCAGAAGTAAGTACATGATTTCTGACCCTACGTGTAAATGAGTACAAAACTGCTCCATTAAAGCTTCATTTCCTTTTTTTTTTTTTTTCTTTTCTTTTTTTTCTCCTGCTCTCTGACAGACTACAACTTGGCTGGCTCCAGATGCAGTGCCCCTTGTCTGCTTTTTATCAAAGTCTAAAATAATAATTTCTCTGCTAAATGGCAAAACGGTCCCTGCCATTTATGTTACCTAAGATGAAACTATTCACTTCAAAGTCCCTTTTCACAAAATCATTGCTGCCCTGCTCTTGTTCAGTTTGTCTTACTTGTTCCTTGGGGTAAGACTACCCTTTCTGTTCACACTTCTGATCCGTACAGGATGATAATAAAAACAGCCAGGCCAAAAGCTACATCTTCTCCTTTCCACAGTACACTTTGGAAAACAGTTCCTCAGTTACCTGTACCCAAGAGGAGACAACTGTCCCTAACCAGCAAAATAACTAATTTTTGTGAGTGAGGAAGTAGGGACAGGGGAGAACACAGCTCCAAAGTATGAATAAATAACAGAAGAAGGATGAAGCAGATCATAATTAGGGTAGCAGGAAGAGAGAAGACAGTAAAGGAAGCAAGAAAACAGCTGTAGTGCCAAGACATAGTGTTAGCGTGACAAGAGTGCTTACTAGCAGCTCCTGTAAGAGGGGGTGAATCAGCTAATCGACTGTCGGGGTGGAGAACATGAACCACAGAGCAGGGGGAAAACTGAAGAGCAACAATATAGCATGACACACAGAATTATCAAGAAAACAACAGCAAAATGATGCTTGAAGGAATGCAACAGAAATGCCTAATTACAGAAATGTAATTTAAATAAAGCAACACCTACTGAGAAACATGACAACCTCAGATGGAGTCCAAGGTTCACCTGCAAGCTATTTCCAAATTTTGAGAGATTCTGGAGGACAACAGTAGACAAGGAGCCACATGCTCATATCAGAGTCCAGTACTCACAATTT
This sequence comes from Pterocles gutturalis, assembly GCF_000699245.1. Taxonomy (NCBI): domain Eukaryota; kingdom Metazoa; phylum Chordata; class Aves; order Pterocliformes; family Pteroclidae; genus Pterocles; species Pterocles gutturalis. The sequence goes on along the minus strand of NW_010099890.1, from coordinate 2,504 downwards.
GCTCACAATTAGATCCATGTCAATCAGAGGTAACAACATGGACTTCAAAGAAGTTCCATCTGATTATTGCTGGCATAACCATGGGCATAATCTGGTCCATGTCAGTAGGGTCCGCAGTCATAATCAGATCCTCATTAATTGCTCTGCATGACTTTTCAGAAATAATAATAACGACTGCCAGAGCTTTGTAATGGTTGTCAACAACACTGAGGATGCACATAATGACTAATACACACAGATGGGGAATGTAGCTGACTTCCACTCTTAAGAGTCTGGTGTATAGATTTAACAGAAGTGGCCCTAAGTGACTGAACAACTTCCAAACAACAAAGCTGTCTTTAAAACATCATTGAAGTTGCTGGAATATCATAACATATACCAGGAACAACGTGGATATAATTATTACTACATCAGAGCTGGAAAGACATGAATGCAAGGACTCGTCTCCACTAACATACTGGTCAGCCAAAGTACATTTGGCTAAGCCTCTTCTGATTGCCCATTTCCCCTTTTTAGTACCAGCGCAAATTCCCAAGACCATGTGGACAAACTACCTTTTGTACACAAAAGGCAATAATAATTTAGGTGTCAAGCCTCGTCTCCAGACACTTTTCTCTATTTCACGTAGGTCTGAATAGCAGGTAAACAGGTCTTACTGAAGGTATTTAATCTTTCCACTTTCCACTTTTCCATCATAAATGCCATAGCTTCTTTAGCAAGATACTGGGCTGCAAGATCATTCTTTTCCTTTTCAAGTTCCACATATCACCAGATGTGTGAGACAACAGTCACTGAACTAAGACAGCATGGATTATTCTTTGTCTTCCCGTGCTGAAAAGCAAAGCATCTCCTGGGATATCTGACCAAGGCTATTGCCACATTTTATAAACAATAAAATGACAGCATGACAAATACTAACTGTACAGAAACCAAATATATCTCATATAGTTTGAGTTTAGCAATTCACAGGTCCAACAACTGACATTAATAATAGATGACAGACTTACAAGTAAAGTAATACCTTTCTATACTATCTGTTCTCCATTTTTAAGTTTTGCAGATCTGGCCACAATGATGTGCAGTATAGCTAAATTCCTCGGACTCGAACGCACTGCTTACTGAAAGAAACACAAGTATTTGCATAACAAACTTGGATATTTGTAATCTCCTACACTATTAGCCATACAAATAAGTGGTTATATATAATTTGATGGTTATGTTTGCTATGTACTAAAATTTTCACATATTTATATTTTGACTTGCAGTGGAGTTGGAAACAATCTCAACATTTGACATTTATACTTAATTACTTTTATTTTATTACTTATATTTAAAATTCTCGCCCCCTTTAGATACTCATCAGTATTTTGCTTCCACGGGACATACTGGGATATGTTAGAAGAACTTTTTTGATCCCAGGATCTCAAGTGCTTTGTCAGCAGCCTTTAAGAATAAAGGGCGTATTAAAGAGCAAGTGACAGGTCTCCCCAGTTAGCAGGAGGATTAAGCCTTTTATCTTGCATAAATCCCAAATGATTAAGAAATTCAAAATCAACATGAAAAATTTTTTTTTCACATGATACATATGAAACAATGGTCTTCACTGAAATGGTTCTGTGGTCATTAATAGGGATATTCAATAATGGCTTGGAACTCAGATAGAAAAAAAGAATATCTCATCATAATAGTGATACATATTTCATATTAGATATGAAATCTCACATTCCAGATGAAAAACTCAAAGTGGCTTCTCATGTGTGTCGGAGGCCACATGAAAGGGGCTGATGCAGAAGCATGTGTATGGACACGTGAAGCACTGGTAAAAGGGAAAGGATTGCTGCAGGGGCAACTGGAAGGTGCCAACAATGGACATACGGCGTAAGAAAGACGGCAAAAGTAGAGCAGGGAGATTCACCGGGGTGAGGGGAGCACCTGGAGGAGGAACCTGAGGTGGCAGGGAGAGCATTATAGAATGCTTTACAAAACCTGACAAGGCAAATACATCCACAGGAAAGGCCATAATGAAGGTATGAGCAAGACTGTTTGGAAAAAAAGACCTCGGACAAGCATTAACAATTAGAGAACGGCTGACTGTGCAGCTGAGGGGGTTTGAGACACAGGGAACAGCAGCAGGAACACCTTTATTAATTCTTTTTCTTTCTAGGCCACCTGCCCGGGTAGAGCTTGACGATTTCAGACATTTGTTCAGTATTTCTCAGTGCTAGGATGGCAACGTGAAAATCCCAGTGGAAGAGAAGAAAAGTGTTTAAGGGGAAAGGTGAAGACTCTTCAGCCGCGGCTGGGACAGCACCGAGAGAGAGGCCTGGCCCGGCTCGGCCCTCCCCGACGCGCCCACTGCCCGGCAGTTACCAGCAGCACCGATGAGATGGGAAAAGGACCCGCTATTACCCAACCCAGTCCCTGCCGCCACCACCCCGCAGGAATCACCTCAGGCACCCGCACGCCCTGACCGTTACCGGCACCGCGCACGCGCACTGCTCCGC
>NW_010099889.1:1131-47061 GCF_000699245.1 Pterocles gutturalis | reverse complement strand
TTGGTAAAGCTGTGTTGGTTGTCACCAACTACCTGCTTGCTTTCCCTGTGCTTTAGCATAGATTCCAGGAGGATTTGCTCCATGTTCTTGCCAGACACAGAGGTGAGACTGACCGGCCTGTAGTTTCCCGGGTCTTCCTTATTTCCTTTTTTAAAAATGGGGGCTATGTTTCTAGTCAGGGGGAACTTCACCAGACTGCCACGATTTCTCAAATATAATGGATAGTGGCTTAACAATTTCATCTGCCAGTTCCTTCAGGACCCACAGATGTATCTCATCAGGTCCCATGGACTTGTGCACCTTCAGGTTCTTTAGATGGTCTCAAACCTGATCTTCTCCTACAGCTGGCAATTCTTCCTTCTCCCAGTCACTGCCTTTGCCTTCTGCAACTTGGGCAGTGTGGCTTGAGCTCTTGCCAGCGAAGACTGAGATAAAGAACTCGTTAAGTACCTCAGCCTTCTCTATATCCAGGGTCACCAGGTCTCCCAGTTTCTTCCGGAAGGGGCCCACATTTTCCCTAGTCCTCCTTTTGTCACTGACATACCTATACAACTTCTTCCTGTTACCTTTAACGTCCTTGGACATATTTAGTTCTATTAGGGCTTTAGCTTTCCTAGCCTACCATCTTTAGGCTCCTTGTTAAACAAATAAAGAGATGTCTAATATCATCTGGTGACCTAGCTACGAGAAAATACCAAAGCAGAAGCTATGTTTAGGATCCTATTTAGAACTGACTTAGTTACTTAAATCTAGTTCCATTCACAACTGTGACCCTAGTCCTGCAGATAAAAGTGCTCAGCACCGTCTGTCCTCCCTCAGGAAAAAAAAAAAAAAAAAAGAAGCAAGGAGGCTGAGGAGAGTGTCCTTTTTAGCAAATGATTAATTAACACTCGCAAATGTATGTTATAAACAATCTATCTTCAAGTCTTTCCTCTACCTGATATGAAGCACAGCTTTGAATGCAGGTTAGTCATTTTACAAAATCTCTAATCCCACCAGCTGAAACTATTTCCTTCTGCAGTCCAAATGAGGTAGATGAAAAGAACTGGTGTTAAGTGTATAAAATGTGGATTAGATAGTACCCAGTAGGTAAAACGCCTTGTTTCTGAATCCTGCTGCAGTTTGGGAATAGCACAGACACCAGGCAATTCAGCACAAACTGAGGCATGGGTAATTCTATTTCTGAATGGCAGCAGACCTCTGGGGTACCTACAGCTCTAAGAAATTTCTGATGTTGCAAGATAAATTGGAACTTAATGGATCCAGATTTGGTGAAGTAATATTATAAATGGTTAGAATGGTTAGGTGCCCAAGTTCTTGGGAGTCCAGCTTACAGAACACAGTCTCTTATAGATCCTGATTCTAGGCAACTCTGCAATAGTTGTAAAGGTTAATACTATTCTGTGGTATCACTGCCCTTATAACATCCTCCCCATGCATATACATGTAACTAACTTTAATACATGAACAACATGATAAATGTTTGCAGATTTGTACTATTTCTTCCACCTAACACAGTTTATACTTTTTAAAATAAAATAAAGAATTGGAAACATTTATCAGGGAAGCTGGCAAAGCCCCACCAGCTACACACTATCTCTGCCCATTCAGGAAATTGGCTTATAATGGCTTAAGATGTAGAAAAACTTTATAAGTTATTATCTTTTACCAAAACTTTCAAAGAAACACACATTTGATAAGATTTCTTCTCCCATGAGTCAGATCATACTTACCCAATGGAAGCTGATAAGAAATCTAAAGCATAATCCCAGGTGAGAGATTACTTAGTCATTAGATTTACCTGGTTATGTGGCAGACAATTAGGAAAACAAATATACTAGAATAAGGAACAAAGAAAGTAAATATTTTTTCTGCCACCTGGCACCCTTGTAGAATAGCTACAAGGCTTGGTATTCTCAGACTTACAGGTAAGCCTGTGTGGTAATGGCTGAAGATCTCTATCTGCTAACACCCATAAAGCCCAGACAGGGAACTCTAATGGTTTCAGTGGGCCACAGATACTGCATCTTTCTTTCTGTCATTAAGTATAACAACATGATTCCTTTTGATGTCCCCTAATGCACTAAATATGCTGTGTTGTTAATGCCAGCAAATTAAACCCAAAACCCACAACGGCCTGCTCAACTAATTAGCAAAGAAGAACTTGGAAAAAAATGGGAATCAGATTTTCAAAGATGCCATGTACCCAGAAAGACTGCTTCTTTATATAGCAGCTGTGCACGCTACCCTCAAAAAAGTAATTTGAAAACTAATAACTGACAAGGTGTTTTCAAAACCAGACCCAATTTTATATAGCCTTCAAACCTCTAGTTTTCAGAAAACAAGGTGAACTCTCCATTTTGCTCAGCTCACTGTTTTGAAATGAGCTGATTACTAACAAACAACCTCATCATAGCCCAATCTGCATAAAGCTATGCTGCACTCTTTCACATAAAACACAGTGCTGTACAGCTATGCTAGTTTATTTTAGTAGTCTGTGAGACATTAATCTTAAATGTGTCACTGTGTTGCAAGTTCCTGATACCAGCTCTCCGAGCTTGTCCTTGGCACAGTGTCTGCGTGGTCAGCAGGTGTGGTCAGTTCTCCATCTTAACCTTGTTCAAAACAACATTTATTTTTCGCATTTGTTTAGTATTGCCCCTGTAATCTATCTGCTCTGCTGCTACAGATCTTAAAATCATTCAGACTTAGGTGCCTATAGTCAGTTTTAAGAAGACTCATGAGCATCAGCTTAAGCCCTCATCAGAAATATGGGGAACTAAACATATATCACCTATTAAGTAATGAAACAATCCACTGGGTAAAGTGCTGCCTGCTCCCCAGCTGCGGTTTAATTTTATTGAGGCAAATCCAAACAATAAACATAGGAAGGTCAACATTCCCCCTGACTTTGGAAAATAAGAAACACTGACAAAATAATTTTTGTGCTAGTTTACAGTCCATTGATGCAGAAATAGGATGAAAAATGTGGAGAGTATGGTACCTTACTATACTGATAATAATGAAAGAATACAAGTTCTGCTGTGGGTAGGTCTTAAAATCAGTATTATTGATGTGTTTACTTTAGACTTATGCGTCTTTAACTTGAGGATAAGCACCTTACAGGAAGAATGTAATTACTGATGAGACATACTTATTTACGAACAAACACGGCATCAGTGACATGCTGCCAGCTTGACAATACACTTATGTTGGGGAACGGATCCCAGGGCAGAGATTTCTAGGTTTAAGTGTAAGCAAGTGGACGGAGGAGAAGAAGGAATGCTGGATGTAGATGATGAGGTTCCTAAAGAGAGGACAGCAGAGATGGGGAACAGAGCTTGGAGCAGTGGATTTCAAAGAGCTGGCTCCACCAGACTGTGCTGAACAGCCCTTGCACAGCATTGTTCTTGCAAAATACAGAAAATGTAAGCTTGAGGGAAAAAAAAAGGAAAAAAAAAAAAAAGCCTCCAAGGAATTCAATTTTTAAAACCCACATCCTTTTCTATCTATTTTCCATTCTAGGAAAAGCAAATTCAAACTATGCTATCAAGGAAAGAGGTGACCAGGTTTTTCAGAGCTTTTGTTACAGAACCAGGCATGGTTCTCTCCTGCCAAAAACTTATAGACTTAAAACTATGTTAACAGAAGAATTACTTGTCCTTTGTTTTCAGGTTGCATCTGAATCCTTCTTTCTGATATACTTGAAGCAATTGATTTAATTAATTAAACTACATATTCAGTCAGCATGCTACAGGACATCAGCAAAGACACCTCTTGGATTATATGAAAATGGCAGGCAAGTTGCTAGGCAAGTCATTTTAACTGAACAATTATTTCTGTGCCTTGAAAAAAAAAATTAACTAGAGCACATAAAAACAAAGGGAGCAAGCAGTTCTTGCTTTGACATAACACAGCAGAGTTTTAGACACAGCCTTCTTCTTTCCTTTAGGTAGGACAAGTACTCTCCCATTCTCTCTTCCTATAGTCTCTCTCCAGGTTTAGTAAAAAATTAAACATACTGTAATCACCTTCTGTCTTGTCCTTTTAGAAACACACAGAAACCTGGAAATAATCTCAGTCTAATTTCCCAACCTAATAATGAGTTCCAGAAGGTCGGTATGTTACCTGTTTCACAGCTAGAGAGACTAAAGTTTAGAGAGATGCCATCCTCAGGACCATTGAGGAAGCCCTTTTTTTCCAAAGCATCAATTCATTTTTTCTATCTTGTAGGCCGTATTACTGACTCTGTAATTCCTCCTTGTGTCTTCCATGCTAAGCGCATTGCCCACTATGGGAATACTACAGAACAGCGCAGGAGATGATTCCTAACCCTTGGTCAACAACACAACAAAATTACCCACTGCAACATCAGTTAGCAGTGTCATGATGGACTAAATATTGGTTGGGTTTTTTTTTTACCAGAAATGGTGCAAAGAGTAATCACAAAGGTGTCCTGCCATATTATGTTCCCATGGAGATGAATGGCACCATGTCCCCCCTCTCAGAAGTGGTAATAAGAAGCAATTTGTTCTTGAACAGCCACTGGCCAACATCGCCTTGGAAACATATGCTCGTAATTCACATCTTGCCCTTATAAACAGCCACCTGGCCCTTGTTATCAAGTTAAAACAAAGATAATCTAGCCTGCAGAGAGCAAAAAATCCTGCTAAGATGTTATTACATCATTATTATTACTGGGAAATTGCCCATCTCATGTCCCACTGATAAGTGTTACAACATGTATATCCAAAAGCACTGTCAACATTTTATTTGCAATTGAAATTCAAAGTCCTTGGGAGAAACTTGTTATGGAAAACACATGGCAGAAAATACAGAATTACAAATGAAAATAATAAACTCACCAAGCTGCTGTCAAGGTCTGATGGTCACAGTAAAATGAAGCTGCTTTGCATCTTGCTGAAAGGACCCCAAGTGGTAACGAATCCCAAGGAAACACCGCATGTCGTGGTAGTTATTGCTGCTATGAGCTGGAAATTAAGACAATAGGTATTAGAGAATTTCACTTTGCACTGAACTTTTCAGGAGATTGAACGCAAAGTTCTGTATGTTTTAGCTGATCGTGTTGTTTGAAGCGTATTGTAGTATTTAATATATTGAATCTGTTTCTTTTGTTATGGCACATTTTCAGTTTCTAATTAGTGTAAAGGGCTAGAGGAACATTTTATATCTCTTTGGCAGCAGATAGGTATTAAGGCACTTCGTTATTTCAATTTCCATGAAAAGCAGAGCTCCCGAACACCTGACTGGGCTGGTGAAGCACAGCCACCAAGCTCCTGTAGTTTCCCGTGGCGGTTTTGTGCTTCACCTCTGGAGGAGCGCATCTCGCTCTCCAGGGGCAGGGGGATCGTGCAGCAGCAGCAAGAGGTGCTGCAGGGCCCCAGCCCTTGCTGTTCTCAGTTGTAGCATTGTGCCCTGCCTTACAGCACTGAAGCTTCTGCCCGTGAAGCCCTGGCAGCTCCAAACCAGCCCCGCTGGGCATTGCCAGCAGGATAGCTACAGCTGCTCAAGAAAGCAGATTAATCTCCTTACTTCTCACTGACACCCGAGTTGACAAACAACATAAGGTGCAGTTATTGCAGAGGCTTTAGTGTAGAAATATTCATGGAAGATTCCTGTAAGGGATGAAGAGAAAAGGAAAGCTCAGCTACATACATATATTTATTAAAACCCATTTCCTTTCACCCTGAGCATTCCCTCACTGTAGCTGGGCATCCAGAACTGAATATTCTAGACCCCACATGCTAAAGGGAGTTATTTTGTAGTTTTCTGCAGTAATTTTATTTATTACTAAGTTTTCAAAAATCTTAGACTAAAAAGGTTATTGATAATTTGAAAGATGCTTATAGTTTTTAATTACAAGCCAATTTCCTTGCTGTGTTCTCTGAAAGACTTTGCAAGCCAAACTCTTGAAGAAAATAAACACAGCTTTTTGAAATTGTTTGGATTTTCCTATAGTGAGAGATGACCAAAACTGCTCATCTACTGACAGATATAATACAGAGGATGTAATTAGAGGAAAAAGTTTACTTCATAATTAGCAATTGCGTAAGTAAACAGTTTCAAATTTAGATTATCTCAATAGAAATATGGATTATTTCAAACCCAAGTGGCTTAGTTTGCAACACTTGTTGCATTGGTTCAGCACTTATGTTGAGATGCTCCCTGATGAACGAGGACTCGTTTTCACCATCTTTGATATAGGAAAAATGGCAAGATTTGAGTCCAGAAAATCTTCACGTCCAAAATAAAAGCTTAAAGCCTATATGTGGCACCCTAATAAAAAGTATGACCTCTCCCTGCAAACATGTGCCATGTTTATGTTCTTAGAACATCATTGTTAAAACTACACTCCTGTTACACCATTTTGCTTGTTGTTATTATAGTCTGGGCTATACTGAGAGTCTTTTGTTCTGATTATTAAATGTGAAAACTGATATCCAGAACGGGAAAGATGAGCACAATGAACCACATGCATTCATTCATTTGTGAGGATTAGAAGATTACTGCAATGTAACTGAAATCCAAGCAGCTGAATCTATGGCATTTTAAAGAGCATTGCAACACCCAATAGTATTTTTTCCTTTTTTTTCTCTTTGAAGATTTCAGTAAAATAACCACACGGAACAGAACAGAACAGTGGCAAGTTCTTGATTTTTTTTTTTTTTTGGCCTTTTAACCAGTAAAGGTGTAACAGAATGATTCAGGGAATACTACATGATACAGTAGGAATATGCAACTCACTTTGAGTCTAAAACATAACACTTGCACTTCTAAAATCTAATTTCCAGTGACTTTAAAAGGGAATTTGGTACTTAATTGTCCTTTGGAACCATCGTTAGGTACATTAAATGTTAACGAGAAAGATGAAAAACAGTAAGGAATGGAAAAAGTTGGAGACAGAAGATCTGAGAAATCACGGGGAGGAAATTCTTCTCTCTAATCAGATATCGAGAGGGAAAAAGGTGTGCTATTCAATCATTGGTTAGGATAACAGCACTGTTAGCATCTTCCTTAGGCCAGGGCACAAGCCACTGCAACCTGTAGTGCAAGTTTCATGAAGAAACACACTCCTGTCACTGTTCTTTCAACTCTGCAGTGCATTTTTTGTTTTAGCTAGTTACTTAAAGCCCCTTGGAGTTCATCTAGCAGATAAAAACAAGACCCAGAGAAACAGAAAGAAAACAAAAGGGAATGAACAGAGCCCTAGAACCTCAGATCTCTCTGGAGAGACTGGGAGATCATGAATATTGCTTGAGGCCAGAATGAGTCAACCTAAAAATGTTTGTTAGGTTATTAAAACACAGCAGACTTAGCTTGCACAACAAATCAGAGAGAATGTTTAATAACCCTGGGAAATGTAATAACCATGGATGTCAACTTCTTAACTAATAAAATATAGCTTTGTTATTCCGTGGGGGTCACTCCTCACAGTCTTTACAGCAGCTTTACATGCAGTTTTGAAACTTAAACCTTATTTTTCTTAGTAAGACAACAGAGACTCTACAAAATTATTAATAACCATTTCAGCTGTCTGTTGAATTTTCTTTATTTATTTATGGTTAAATTTGGTTTAGCATTCACTGCTCTGATTTGCAGAATCATTCTCAGAGGTTGGCATGCACAAATCTAGCCCCTGTATGCTCAAACAGATCACTGACTGTTTAAGGAGCAGTTGTCCTGTTCTTAGCAAGGCAATCTACACTACAGCCTGGCCTGGAGATTTCAGATCCATCCTGCTAATCATGACAAATATAAGCATACCTGTACAATGGACTATGTGTATCTCCACACCTTTTTTATCTGAAATGCAAAAGCACAAACAGCAAATTCTGGTCATTTTGTCTCAGATCCCAATGTATGTGTGTACCATGAAACTACATGGCCATTATCTCGTTCAAATATTATCTTCAAAGCAATTACTATGAAAGATGTCACAGATTGCTAGCCTATCTGTACTGCTCCGGAAATATAGACAGCAGCACAACAGTGGGTACACTTTGTATTGACTGGGTTTTTAAATTCATTATAGCAGAGACATGAGCTTCCAAACAAGTACTGAACTAAAACAAGCCTTCTCACATTGGTGTAGGTCACATGCCACAAGTCCAAAGAAGTTTACCTAAAGGTCTAGATCAATAGCCTCAGAGAAGTATGCTAAATCACTGGAGCAGCTGTTGCCCTGCTAATATTTTCCTTTTCCTGACTTTCTCCCATCTCCTGAAGCCCTCAGTGGTTTCTCACATCTATCACCAGTCATATACTTGCCTGTTCTCTGAATATTCTTGTCGACATTCACAAGAGGGAAGCAGGTTGTAGCATCCTCTCTATAAACATGGGCTTTGATATCTCATAACCTCTGGTTTGTGAGGGAATGGACTGTGACAGTGACATGCCTGCAACATCAGCAGCTGGCAGGCAGGAATATGCCTGTTTGCCAGGAGTGGGTATCTACGCAAGAGCACTTCAAATATGTTCATTTTTAAAGCAGTCTCATTGCTTGTCAGCCTTACCACACTGTCTCAGGGGTTCAAGCTGGAAAATAAGTGTAGCATAGGCTTTTCCTAACTGTGGCTTTTCAATCGTACGTTCAGTCCTGTGCAGAGCCCAGTCTGCTGAGTACTGTCCTTTCACAAGGTCAGTCTACATCCAGATATCTCAGACAATAATCCAAAGCAGAAGGGTATTTTAAGTGTTAACTACTAAAATTATTTTTCAAAACTTGCAGAGAACAACTGTGCTCCTGAGTGTTGCAGTACCAGTGTTACCATGCAAATGGTACATTGCATTTCTCTAGCATCTATGTTTCCACACAAATGGGGTTCCACTGTCTAACAACTTCCATCTTTTATGACCTTTTACCTTTCCAGAATAACATATTGTGCCACTGTAACAGAGATAAATGTTGTAAACTATTATACTTTTCAATGACTCACACAATTTGCCAGAATAAAGGCCAAATTCAGAACTATTCTGAGAGCATTTGACAAAGATAAACTCCAGGGCTGCAGCATTCAAAACCACTGGAGAGCTCCCAGTAACTTGAGACAGAGTGTAGCATACAATTTTCCGTGAAGTGATATATAATACACTTAACTTTTGTAGACAACATTTGAAACATTTCTTAAACAGCTTTTACAACCGCTATTGTGCAATGATCTGGTAGCTTTTCTTGCCGTACAGAGTCCTGCCATACTGCTCCCGATGCTTAATCCTAATTTCTTAAAAATATGGATTCTACTTTAAGATAGACTTTAAAACAAGAGATTAAAAGGAAACAATAATTTTCATTTTGTTTGTAGAACTTTCCAATTGAAAGGCTTTTAAGTTTTCACCATTAGTCATGAAAGACAGAAAAGCACTTTCGTCTTGAGAATGAAAGATGAGATTCTCCAGATGCTGGCAATCGGAGCTTTAAGTTAAATAGCAGGTACTAGAAAATAACAGCACATGGAGGCCAATCTGAGGCTTCATGGTAATATTTGCTTTACTAGTTTTTGATGCACAAATGAAAGGTCTACTTACCAGGCTTAGGAAGTACCATTAATAACCCCCTTTTTTTTCAGTTTAGCTCTCTATAATAAAAGGTAAAGAAGTAAAAAGGTCTAAAAATGCATCACTACTCCTGCTTGCCTTTCTCTTTTCACATCTTTACCCTCTTCACCTTGCTTCTGTGAATGCGTATAGCTGCTTAAGCAGAGTGGGGAGGGTGCAAAAGGAAAGAGGGGCTAAAAGTTTGTGACCTGCAAGTAAGGTAGCATTAATCAAACCACTTCTGAATGGGACACCCTTGCACAGGTGTCACTGGATCCATAAAGTGCAAGGTAGGAAATAATCATGACAGTAACCAATTTGATCATTATGATGTTGCTTAAAAGATTTCAGGATTTCCAACTAAACTTGGGGAAGTGCTGTGCCCACCTCAGCTAAAGAAGCTTGCAGTGGTTTAGCTTCCCTTGTTGTACCAAAACAAAAGTTTGAATGAAAAACATGCTTGGGAATAATTCTGGGTCCGGGGGGAAGGTTGCACAGAGTGGTTTTTTTGTACATATCTCAAGCACAAGGCAAAGGCGGACGAGAGTTGCAGCCCAACAGTGGAGACAGGAGGAAGGGGGGGAGACACTGTCCAGAGCTCTCTTGAGGGAGTGCAGAAAGCCTGATGGGGAAAGCTGCACCAAACAGCAAGACCAGAGGGTTTAATCCCTCCTTCCCCTTCTCACTGCCTTCAGCACACCTCTTAGATGTGTTCAAGTACAAACTGTGAGATGGAGTAGGACAGTTAGGGATGTAAACAACTGAGACTCATCATGATAGAGTTGCCATGAATATACAAACATAGGGTAAATAAGAGACCAAACTAAGGCAAAGCAACACAGGAACAGAGGGCAGCTTTGGGGTTTTGAATGTTGTGAGACAGTATACATATGCAGTTTTTGCAGCTCTGTATAGTATTTTCTGTTAAGGCTGCGATGAGACACTGAAACTGCTGCACCGCTGAGCTGACGCAGGCCCATTTCCCTGAAGCCCAATGTTAGAGCACACTCAGACTCTCTGAAATCAGACACCTACATGTGGGTTGACTACTGCTCTCACATTCTGCACATTTAGTCCAGCTGCTTGAAGTTTCACCTGTATTTAAACACCCTGGAAGAGGATACTGTGGAGTCTTCCTGCCCCTGCAAAGGTGCCAGAAGCTTCTTGCAGGATTAATGCCCCAGCTCAGCTCCATGGGACAAACTGTGCTGCTGGTTGAAGACACAAACAAAGAGACCACGCAGACATCCAGGAAAAACCTTTCACAACTGCCTACCCTGAAGCACTGATCAAGCTACCAATGTCAGAAACATCACTAGGGTCAGAGACCATAAAAAGAGATGTTAACTGTAGGTGCCTCAGGGTATATTCATTCACTGGAGATAACACAGAGGATGCAGCATTGAATAAGTTTACCAGCCCTTCCCCCGTATTTATCTGTTATAATTAAAAACAAAAAAAAGCAGTAAGTACAAGTTGCTACTGATTGAAATAGCTTCCTGTTTCCACGTTGTAGTTCCCACTGAAGATTGCCACTTGAAAAATAAAGAGAAGGAAAAGAGCTTTTCAGAGGTTGTGTTTTTTCACATGACAGTGTAGCTCTTCCTAAGCCTGTACTTAGCCTGAAATTGTGGTGTGCTTTAGAAACATGAACCCAGCAGCTGATTAATAAATGCTGCTCTCATCCTGAATTACTTGGAAGCTGTGCGGAGGTCATGTTAGCACCAAATGAGATGGTTCTAATCAGGGGTGGAACAGCAAACGCAGATTAGTTTATAATTAATGCAAAACAAAGTGTCCATCAGGGATGCTCATTTAAGCCTCTTGGAAGATAACAGAACACAGTTTCAAACTCCTCTGTTTTCAGCACCTACTGAAGAAAGGAGTCCCTAACATGCACGGTGAGAAAGGTCAGAACTTAGGGCACAGCTGATAGTACCTTGCTGAGTTTAAAAGTTTCAAGTAATATGACTTAATAAGAGTGCATTTTATATTTCCAGGTCTTGTTCCTTCCCTGTGCACTTTTTTCCAGTCTGAGAAGGTCAGCCTGCTCACATGCAATGGCCTGCCAAAGCTCACAGATTTCAGAACTGCTATTCCGCTCCTCCAAACAACGGTTCAGGACAGGATAGTTTACTGGGTAATCCCAGACTATACTTTCACTTACACAGCTGCATTCCTAGGGCAACTCCACCAGAGATGGATTTTCATCGGAGTAAAACAGAGCAGAGTCTGGTTTTCTAGAAAGCAAGGGAAGCTAGTAGCTTCCCTTCTGCACAGGAGGTGTTTCAGCTGGGGAACAATTTTCCTTGAGAAACACAAGGGTAAACCTACAAGACAGGGAATGCCAGGAACAGGAGAAGTGACACCAGACTGAAGCCCGAGAGCTTAAGAATCCAAGGGATGAGCTGTCCAGGCATTTATTTCAAGCAGACTGAAAAGATGCAGCTCGAAATTGCTATTTATACTATTCTTGCTGGGGCCAAATACACTTTTCAGCTACACAGCCTAGTAAAAAAGTTAGTTATCTGTTAACTTTGGATTGTACAAAATGGAGCATACAATATGAATGTTCTCCCATTCTGCTTTCGTGAACTCCAAGTGTTTTTAGAGTAAGAATATTTTTTGCACTTACCTGCGAACAGTTTTGTAGTTTGCATAGATCCCATCTGAATGATGTGTAGTGCTCTCTGAACACAATATTAACATAAGGTTACAAGAAGCTTCATGAATTTCTAACAACCGTATTTGAGATTTGCTGGGCAAAATTATGTAAAGATTAGTCTAAACTACATTTCAGAGCTGGACTCCTGAGAGAGTGACTGACAGGGCAATTAGGAACAGTATTTCTAAAAAAATTCAGCTGAAAGAACACAAACCTTCACATCTGCAAAATACTACTCCAAATCTTTTTCACATCAGCAGTTTAGTCATTTTACCCTACTGGTTGACGCACTGGGGGCACAATACATCATTGCTCTTAGTCCAGCTCCAAAGGAAATGGTCACAAAACATATCACAGTGTTTTTTGGACACAATCTCAAAGTAGACTTACATAATCATTCCAAATAAATGCATAGGAGACAAAATTACCATTGATCCCTAAACCTGGAAGCACAACAGAATTGTACCTACTCCCTAGAATGTCTCTTTCTTGGCCTAAATTAACCCAAATCTGTCTTTTAAATATTGCACCATATCCTGTGTTTTCATGTAATAAATATTGATTAAAAACTCCCAGGTAAAATTTTAAATGTTCAGTTAATGAAGAAAAGGAATGCAGTTCTCTTGAGAACTGCAAAGATACATTGCCATTAATGGCAAGAAGAACATGGTGCAGAGCAGTAGGTAAATCATAATCTAGCAAATGCATACCCTTCGCCAATTTCAGTAATTGTTTTTTTGCTGTACCTGTACAACCTGGTGCAGAGAAAAGAATTGTTGTTACCTACAAAGGTAGACATGGAATTAGGCAATGAAAATAACAGCTATAAACCAGATAAACTAGGCACCAAGTGTTACTCTGTACAGATATGTTCCTATGTTCCTATGGGTCCACATAACTTGCCAGTGTAGAGACAGTCGTCCTCTCTGCAGAGGTACCTAGCTTACACATCTCAAACTAAGTGTAAGGGTATCGAAAATCTTCTATTATTCTATGGCCAAAAACTTAAAGCCTGCATGCAAACATTTTTCTTAATTGTCAAACTTTTAGTATTGGGGTTTTGTGGTCATGTTATTCACCTATTCCTTGTTAATCCAGTCTGTAGTTCAGCTTTTTGTAGTTCACCTGAGGTGCCAGAAGCTCCCACCAGGAAAATCATAAAAGGCTATGGTGTCACTTCTCTCATGTTAAGGACCTGCTCATGTAAATAAGGACATTTTTCTACACAAGCTGAATTCCTCTTGGAGTGTGTTTCACTAGCAGGCTCTTGTGTTTGAGAGAAATTTTTTCTGCTTTCTACTGTATTTAAATGTCAATCTATGTCTCTTGTACTTCAAGTGATGCCTATAGATGGCCAGAAATATCCTTCCTGTTCTCTTGTGATTGTTTTACTGCACACAAAGCAACCTGGCTGGGCGTTTTACTGTTTTATTCTTCTTTGTAGTTATAGCACATTTCATTTTCCTATCACATGGAAAAAACAGCATGAAAATAGCCAGAGCTTCAAATAAGAAATTATTTGTATGTCAGCAATCACTTGTGTGCAATGGACCTCTGTACCCTGATGACAAATACTACTCTAGGCTCTAAGTGACCATTATCAATTTTAGAACTAGAGTAAAAGCATGCTAGGAGCAAAGCCATCACTAAATATTGAAGTAATATAGGACAGTATGCACTGTCCATTATTTACATGATAAAAGAACGTATCAGAAGCAATATGTGGAGTGTAATCTTTCCAAGCTCAGCTCAAAGACAGAATATACAAAGATGCTTCAGTAGTTTCAAAATTACTTTAAAAATGCTTCTTTCATGCTGAATTTATTAGGAACTCATAGGAAGGTACATCAACCAGTCTGCTGAGCATGCCATAGCTTATTAACCTTACTATCACTATGGTAAACACAACTTAATTCACATTGATTGAAAAAAAATACACCTGTATTTTATTAGGAGATTCAAAACTGAATGGAAAACAATTCTAAATATACTCCGGTTCTAGTTACTCCAGGCCACCTTTATGGGAAAAAACTTCTATCAACCACATAATTAAGAACAAAAACCTTGGGTTTTCTTAGAGTCATCAGCTCAGGAATTCACAAATAATTAAGGCACATGAATCTGAACACTAATGTCACTCCATCTTCCAGCATCTTTTATTACTGCACAGTCTTCATTTTTTAGATCATTTGGTTCTCCAGCATTCCAGTTTCTGTAAATTGCAGCCCCTCCATTGAGATACATGAACCAGCCTTCAGTCTGTTTATCAGATATCCCCATATAAGCCTGCTTTGAAGGTCTTATTAAGTCTATTAAATCTGTGTTCTCAGCCTCAGTCCTAAGAGATGCAAGTACACTTCCAGCTTTTGCCCAAAGGGGTTTTCCATTGCCAAAATTATCTTCTTTTCCGGTTGAGACAAATATTTTTTTTCACCAATACTCTTGATGTTCTTTAAAATCAAATCTAGAAACAAAAGTGAACACAATTGTATTATACCAGAAACCGATCATGCTACAGTTATTTATCCATAACCCAACTGTGCTTCAGAAGTAGCTAATACCAGCTATAAACAGACTATTTGTTCAAGCAGTAGGCAGAATCCAATAGAAGTCAAACAAAATAGACACCTGGAAATATCAAGCCCACACTTGAAGAAAACTGTAATTTCACAAGAAATTAGATTACAAGTCTTGTTCTAATGTTTTTCATTTCCAGTTCATACAGTATTACAGCTGTTCCCCTGCCCTCTCTGAGTCCCTTGGTGCTTGATGCTATTCTTCCCCTCCTGGGCTGTGCTGTTCCCCTGCCCTCTCTGAGTCCCTTGTTGCTTGATGCCATTCTTCCCCTCCTGGGCTGCATACCAACCTAGGCTGAGTCAGGAATGAATTGTGAAAGCAGTGAACCCAAGTGTCCAAGGTGCCTCCTTGGCATCCTTGGCTCCTGCTTTGTCTTATGATGAACCTGAGCCCTGAGGCACCCCCTCGATGTACCTGGCTCTCACTTGAAACAACAGTAACAGTCAATCACCTCCTGACAACTCAGTACATCTGTACCTGGGTTGGAGCCTGAAGGAGGATGATGCACTTTGGTAACTAGTGTAATGCACCAGAACATTACATCATCCGAAGTGAGCCAAAATGGAAAAGTATCTGACAAAAGTCGGTTATCTCAGACCCTATAGATAGCGACTCTGAGCTCTCCTGTGGCCAGCATCTCCCCTGAGTTGGGATGCCTCTCAGGACCTAAGACAGTCT
The DNA here is from genome assembly GCF_000699245.1 of Pterocles gutturalis. Classification (NCBI taxonomy): domain Eukaryota; kingdom Metazoa; phylum Chordata; class Aves; order Pterocliformes; family Pteroclidae; genus Pterocles; species Pterocles gutturalis. Next base: position 31,586 of record NW_010099889.1, on the reverse strand, counting down.
CTAAGGACTGTCTGGCAGTGAAGTTAACCAAAGGCCAGGGAGAAGTTCTCCTTTTCAAGTCGCAATTATCACCCATTGAGTAATGTCGATGCACTGTGAGTATTACTCTAAACTTGAGAAGGAAGGGGGAACTTCTAATTATAGGCTAGTGTCCTCTATTTACCTCTCTACAGAGGAAGAAGAGAGAACTTTTAATTATACACTAGCCTCCCTGCTTACATATTTCACTGTATCCAGGTATTTCCGCAGTGATTGTTTGTCTGCATGTTTTGTTTATAAATACATATTTGGGACAGTAATTTAGTGTGAATATTGTCATTCTCAAATCTGTAATTAAGTCATTGTTTTAATCATAACATAATCTACTGAATCACCTTATTAATCTTTAAACTGGTTAATGATTGAGTGCTGATGAAATTTAACCTTTGATTTACCTCACACCACTAATAAATCTTAAATTGTTGCTGAATCGTAACTGTGTGAGATATCTCATCTGCAACAATCTGAAGGAATTCACACTCAAATTGCAAGCATGACAAAATAGCTTGCCAGGTTTCAATGCAAATATCACAGATAATTAAAATCATACGACGGAACTGAGCTGCCATTAGGAGATCTGTACCCATCGGCTTTATCACAGAAACCAAAGCTGAGGGACTGTAATGAAATTCAGGGTTTAAACCGACAGAGCAGAAACAGCTTCAGCGAGCCTGGGAAACTGAGTATTTCTCCAGAAAATATAAATCACCTTAGGAGAAGTAGGAATATTTAGCTCACATGCTCCACAGGCTTTAATGAAAAGCCAATGAAAAATGAAACTCTTGTTCATTTAGCAGATAAAACTGCTAGCAGCAATTCTTTTGAAACACAGTTGCTGTCTTTAATGGGTAAGTTATTTTATCTTATTGTCTTTAACAAGTTTCTAGGATTAGTGTGAAGGGAGCCTACCACCTTATAACAATGATACAAAAACTGGGACATATGCATAGTTAAATTTTCCACTGATGTTGTGGGAATGGTGTCAGCATAACTCTCTTGCACTATGCTTCTGTGCCAGGTAAAACCTCCACAGTGGTTTCAGACAGCCTTCTAGGGTGCTGATCCATGAGCACAGGAGGACAAAAGAGAGATAGCTGCAGAGATTACTGCAACCAGCTGTTCAGCCTCTCCACGCTCTTCAATTTCTTGCCCCAATTTCAGGTTAATTTTCAGGCTTTACACACAACTATAGCTTCAAAGCTGTGCTTTCTCTAGGGAAGACACCCCCTTGGAAGGATGGCCAGCAGCTGGTCTGGAGCTATATGACTTTATTCTGCTGATGCTTGTGATGTTGTAAATTGCAGCCTGTATCATTTCCTCCCAAGTTAATTTAAGAACAATGATGGACCTCGTGCTTTTCCTAATGTGTCATTTGTACCAGGGCTAACAGTGCACTGATGAGACATTCTCTGAAAGTTTTCACACAGTATCTCTTGATAAATTACTTGCAACCAGGCCCAGGCAGACAGCATCCCAATCCATGTCTACCTATAGGACATTATCTAGAACTGAGGCAGTAAGACAAATGTAAAGCAATGCTTAAAGAGCACAAGCACCCAGAGAACAGTAGCTGACCCTGCAGTCCATGTAATGAAGTCTCTGCCCTGTATGTTGGCAAAGTGACCTTTAAAGTTTGGCAGACCTGTTCAGGAAGGATGCATTCACTGAGGCAGCATTTAATTAATGACCACCTCCCATAAGCAACACAAAATAAATTTGTAATATTTGTTTCAGCCTACTGTTTTCAGTCTCTTCTCCATCACAAGCATGGCCATCTTTTTACCAGGCCAAAAAAAAAACTAATCAATGATTGGACCTTACCTTTTCTGTGTCTATTTAGTTCAGCCTCCAAAACCTGTATGTTTGTTTCCAAAGCAGTTACTTGTCTCTGCAGGTCATCGGTTGCCTAAGTCATCTTCTATTCAGAGGGAAAAGCCCAGTTCTCAAAAGCAAACATGTAAACATTTTAAAATAAATTAAAGTTGAAGTAAAAATCAAATGCACAGGCAAAGAATGAAAGAAAAGATACTGTTTACAATATGAGATAGAGGGTTTGTTGTTTCACGCAGCAACAACAATAAACTAGTGGCTTATTCCAGACACTTTTTTCCCTCAGTTCTGTTGGTCAGCTCATCTCCTATGTAACAGACTGTTTATCTTTCTGCTCCTCAGACTTACAGAAATCACAGGTTTCCTCAAATATTATAAGAATACCGGACATTAACACAAATATTTTTTTAAAAATATACTAAAAGGTTGAAAACCAGATTATAGGAACGTGATTTCTTTTTCTTCCACATTCTCCCTTTTCTCCTTTCTCTCCTTGTAGTCCTAAATCTCATCTTATTCCTGGACGTCTCACTTTTCCAGGGAAACCTTGTAGACCTCTCATTCCTTCTTGTAGACTTTGATTTAAAATAAGATTTTTTAAGTATTTTCTAAGTCTTTCTCACTATGTTTTCTTAGTGCTTAGAGAGTGTACCAAACATTGTTTTCTTTTTTTTTTTTTTTTTTTTTTTTAACCTCAGGAAAATAAAAACACCTCAGGAAAATAAAAACATCTCAGGAAAATTGAATTGATCCTGTAGAAAACTTCACTTGCTAGGAAATGCATCACTTGGATGAAAAATTCTTTACTACACCTACTTATGGCACTGAAAATTCACTGAAATAATGCTGTCTTACGTTATTGCAGAGGTACACATGCTCTAAAACCAGAAAGCTGATATACTTCTGCTGTAATCTAATCACACATCACAGTATATGATCTGGAAAATGAGCTAAATCATAAGATTAAGGATACCTCTGAAGCAGTTTGTTGAAACAGACAGTGCTGGCTTTACTTATTTCAACCATGAAATTGCCAATGGTATGTGGACCAGAAAATGTCTATACAGAATATCAATATATGCCACTGAAATTTTATGTCATAGTTTATATCAAGTGGTATCAATAATGATGGGAATTTGCGTGGAGGTTGAGAAGCAATTGTCTAAATACAAGATGTGTGATATACATGATAACACAGACATGATACCATAAGAAAATATATGATTCCATATGTACTTCCTAAGTGTTTGGACAGAAACTATGATTTGGCAACTTGAGAAAGCAGGTGACTTGGTTCTACCACATGATAGAAAAAAGTTACCTGACAAAAAAAAAAGCATGAAAAAAGTTACCTGACAAATCATGCCTTCGGAGAATTCTGTTCTTGGGACTTAGTGAGGATGAAGCAATCAAGTTATAACTATCAGGTTAGTATCCAACTCTACCAAGCATGATTTCTGGTTTTAAGAGCTGGCCCCTGGAAATAAAAAAAAAAGCTATAATGATTTAGTAGGCTAACACAGGAAACTCTGTAAGAGATTCAGAGTACAAATGGTACAACAGATTAAAATCTCATTACATCTCTGTTTTATGAGCTGCTGTGAAAATGTATTGTGTTTTTTTATTTATTAAAAGCCGAGTATCTAGAGTAACATTATAAACAGAGAAAGCATTTTCAGCTTCCTGAAATTGTGCAGAGCCTACAAAAGGTTAATGGGGCAGAAGGAGAGAAGTAAAAAGACAAAATGAAATAACGAAGGAGGCATGAAACAAGACTAAAGGGATGATAAGGTGTGTCACCTCTACAATACTGTTAAATGGTCATAGCTTTGCACCTGGTTCTCCCCTTGCACCTTTGGGACCACCCCTTCCATCTCCGCCTGGTAAGCCATTGACTGCAAGAGCACTGCACTGAATTATGGGCAGGAATCAATTTTCTCTTCAGGTTTATCTGCGTTAACTGAACTTGTTACCATTAACACTGAAAGACAAAAGAAGAGTCATTACTAAGTCCACAGATCTGGTGCAAATCAAGCAGAGTAATTTCATAAATTTCTCCATTTACATAATTTTAAGGCGTTGCCTAGGAAAGAGTTGCCTGCATTGCCTAGGAAGTACACTCGTGTCTTCAGGCAAAAAAAAAAAAAAAAAAAAGGAGCAAGGGATTGTGTCTGAACCATTTAAACTAGCTTCTGCTTGTATCTTTGTGTATAGAAACCAGAAAAGGAACAACCAAGCTTATAAGAATCTGAAAATTTCAAGGTGTAATGTAAACAACTAATATAGCAACAGTCATCCGTCTCACTGTGCTGCAAGTCCATTTCAATGTTTTGTTCATTGTATGTCTAAATTTAAAACATTTCTCTTCATGCAAAATGAGTCATACAGTATTCCAGTTTGGGATGAATCCTGAACTCTCCAGATACTGTATTTCTGCTGGGACTCATTTCCACAGCTGTCAGGATTGCTGTATGTCTAAGCTTAGAGTCATTAAGCTGTTTCCCTTGATAACATCTCCACTACTAGCAAACACCCATAAAATTAAAGGACAAAAAGCTTAAGTGCATTTAAGTAGTAATAATCTGATTGCCTCCCAATTTCTCCTTTCTGACCTTGTATATAAATAAGATGCATTTCTTCCTCAGCATTACACCTCAGAGCTGAAGTCCTCTTGGATCCCAGATCTGCAACAGTTTGCTGCCCTCTCTGAGCAGAACAACAGCAGTAACTTCATAAGGTAAAGCACTGAATGGTGTTCTGACAAGCTGCACCACAGTAATTGTCCTTAAGGACGGTCAAATTTGAGGCAATCATGTTCCATGTATTCTGTGTTTATGTGAAAAAGAAACAAATGAAACTACCACACACATGAGCTGACAAACTTTTATACCAAATAAGCCACATACTAAAGTCAATTTGCCTTATTTTCTCCCAGTTCTACCAGTCAAAATGAAAAACAAGCCTAAGAAAGCATCATTTGGTTGACAGATCAGGGTATGGAGAGAAAATAAAATCCAGCGTGAATTTTGCTAGTCACCTCAATTATTTCTCTGTATTCTAAGCTTCAGAAAAATTACCCACAGAGAGCAGCTTCCCCTGTCATGTTTCATCTGATAAAGTACAATATAAAATATAATCACTAGCATATTACCATGAGAACATTATCATTAGGACAAAAAGCAGAATTTAAGAAGCACCACTTTTCTGTACACCTCTTTGTGCTTCCTGCATTAGGCTCTCATCAAAATCTGGGGCAATGGCATACACCAAAATAAAAGACGGAAAGGTATTTATTTAGCTTACTAGTATAATAAAACTTGAATCATGGTTTACATTTCTTATGCAGCTTCATGGACTCAACAGTCCATGAAGTTCTTAACAGCCCTCTAAAGTTTTCCTTCTGCTGGATTTTTATACTATGTTAATTATCCAGTACCACAGTACCAAGGAAGCTGACATTGCTGCTGTCTCCCATGAAAGCAGCAAGACAAAGACCAAAATAATGGCCCAATAAAAGAAAACTTGAAAACAAAATGTCAAGTTCTCAGAGAAGTCCTGTCCTTACAGAGATTCAACTTTACACAAACCTTTGTTGGTTTTGTCTGCCAGAAGCCAAGATCCGCTTACCCCCAAAGATTTCCAAGTTGACCATCCCAATACTTTATTCTAGGAGAGCCAAAGTGCCTGTTTACCTTTGGCAAATTGGTGGTGGGTTTTCCAAGCAATGAAATCACTTCCCAGAGAGACTAATGATAATTTGCACCATCAATGGTTTAGATAAAAAAGCAAAATATTCCAAATTTCTCACAAAAGTGGAGTAAATCTTAGGGAACTGAAATAGAAAAAAACAGGTTTTGCAATCCATATTTATATTTGCATAAGATGGAGAATCCCACTAAGTGGGGATCACACTAAGTGTGGATGTAATGACAGTCCTCAGGTCCCAAAGCTTACATAGTTGCAGACTTTCTCATCAGAGATCAGAATTATGCCTTGAAAGATGCCATGAAACTTATATTTAGGAGGTAGCTAGTTCTGGAGGTCCTATTTAAAGACGTAAGTCTCAGGTATTCTTTTGTTCCTCCATAAAAAGTGCTTTAGGACACGATTCACCCAATGCCGGTAACAGCAGGGAAAGGACCCGGGAAGAAGCAGCAGGGAGTCCTTGTTCCAGACCTAGTCTGGAGGTGACAGCTCCGAGCCTGAAACCTGAGAGCCTGACAGCACAGCACAGCCCTATTGAAGTCAAATACTAGGGAAACTGCTCCTCAAAAGCAGATATTACATTTATACAGAGAATACTCGGGGACATAACGCTATTAAACTGACAGATTACATCCTACTAACAGACCTCCTCATCAGCTTGATGTGCTCCAGTAGGGCAGCCTACAAAAGTCCTTTCTAACCAGCATGTCTGAGCCTACAAGGGTTTCATCGTCTCAGTATGGTCAAATACTTATCACAGCAAAAGAGATCTTTACTTACCAATTACCTTTTCTTGATCAGTACACAGTGAAACTCTTATCACACCACTGGCTTCCCTGACAGCCAGCACAACAGACCGTAGCAGAGAAGAAATGGAACAGAAACTTGCTGGATTTTTACTATGAGTACAAGACTATCCAGAGGAAAAAAAAAAAATCCCCTACATTTCTACTAAAAGCTGTAATTTTATGCTTTATTTTGGGAAGAGGTTGCTTACTGGCTTATCTCTGTCTTGCACAATTCTAATGATTGCCTACCTCAGTCTTACCACCTCTATTTACCGGTACTGCATACAGCATTCTGGGATTGAGCCCTTTGCTCTTTGCCTAGCCTTGGACAGACATTGGCTGTGTTACAGTACAAATGAAAAAACAAAAAAATCAGGACAACTGCAAACACTGACAGTTTTGACTGAAAGGTTTTTCCCCTTTATTTAGTCAATGGATTCATTTTTGAATAACCTAGGAAAGGGAAGGATATCTGGGGCTTGTTTGACTGCAGTGACTGCCCTTCCTGCAGTATACTCTGCATTATCCCTGGAAAAAACTTGACCAACTCAAACATACCCATTTATGTTTAAAAATGGGTTGCAGGATTTGGATAAACAACATTGGGTGAAGGAATATACCTTCAAACTTTTGAGTAAATCGTTTACTACTTGCCTTACTATAATGCTAGTGATATAGTCAGTGATTAGAATAAACTTCTCAATAGAGCTTGCACTGTCCAGCTGGCTATGGAACCATTGTGTGGACATGAAAAGTACAGTAGCAAGAATAGTATGTGGGATATCGCCCGGGATAGCTCTGCAAATTCATAACATAAAATATAATGCTGAGGAAGAGATGTCTTGGGTAATTCTGTTTGCAGAAAATTTCCTTAGCCAGAGGAAGGTGTGTTAGACATCTCCATCTGCAAAAACCAATTCAAACTCTCCATCCCTGCAGCAGTGTCAAGAGTGATTTTATTCCCAAGATCCCATTTCTGGGGCTGTTCTCTGATGTGGTGGCATCAGATAGAGATATTGTAGGCTGTCAGGCTGCCCTTGTTTCTTTCCAGTTCAGGAGCTAGAATAAATTCAGTCCCAGTAAAAGTAAAATTAAAACATCAGCTCAGAGCAGTGCTGTTTGTCATCCATGATTTGACAACAACATTGTAGTGTCAACATCATTAAACAGACAATTGTAATTAGAGATTTATTTTTTTAAACAGGAAGTTGAAATTTCCACACTGACCTTTGCTATTTTGGCCCAGTACCAACTGTAGTATCTATATGCTGTCAATACATGGCATCCAGCGCTCATCTGGTAACCTTGTACCCCACAAAAATGTCTGATTCATTGAATGTCTGCTGAACTTCCCTGAAGGTTCCTTGCCTGCAACAGCAGAAGTATGAACCAGACACGATTCTAAGCAATTTCCCCCTAGTTCTCACCAGGTCAGGACACCATCTTCGTAAAACATAGTTTATCACACAGTAGAAACTTTACTAAGCTGTGGTAAAACCAGTATGTTTACGTGTTATCCAAACCTCAAGGACTATTGTAAATTCCTGCATTAAGTGACAAAAAAAAAAAAAATCATAAGGGCAGGTGGCTTAGTATTCACAAATGACTAAAAGTCTTTCTTCACTGGATTTGTAACTTCATTTTCTATGGTCTTGTTTCTATGCAGCCTTCCCTTCCTCCAGAATTATTTGGTTCTCCTGATTCCCAGTTTGAGCACCAAGTTCCTCCCTATTTAGATCCTTGAATGTACCTTCTTTCTGCATATAATTTATTTGGGGGAATGGTCTTATGTCTGGCTGCTCTTTGATATATGGTGCAGCTCTCTGCAGATTTCCTTGGAGAAGCAAGCAGCTCAGCACATGAAAGCACTTGGCTTTTGAAGTTTCAAACTTGCTTTTGGAGCCATCAGTTTTGAGTACTCTTCACCAGCAGTAATATGATATGGGAATAACAGAAGTGGGAACTATATCCAATTATTTTCATCACAGCATAGCAGGGTGACAGCTTCTAGACACTTGCAAAAGAACATATGGCTAAAGCAGTGGATAGAAATGCACAGATAGTTCATTGATTCCCTTTGATGTCAGACCAACAGTGTTCTTTTCCCCAAACCAGGAGTCTACAAAGTATTTCAAACTTTTCATTGAGACAACTAGAGTCAGGATTAAAGACTTCAGAAGAACAAAATCCTAGGAATAACCTTATTTCACAAAAACCTCAGACCAGGCATTATGGAGCACAATTCTTAATAGGTGTGCATACAGTGAGTTTAATTAGAGCTCTTAGATCTAAAGTGGAAGCTGTCCTATGTAGGATCTTTTTCATCTGAATTAGTAGTGATTTATCCCTTGCCAGTGTAACCTACCATGTATCCATACTTCTGCACGGTAGGGAGGATGGAGCAGAGCTGAAACTCTTTATCTACCTCTTTTCACTTGTCAGCCTGCCACAGAGACTGCACAGATGAACAGTTGCTTCACATTTTGGGCTAGTACCCTGAGCCAACCCTCGTTAATGATAAAATCTTTTGATGTCCCATGTCTGCTCTATGTGTTAAGAGCAAGGTAAAAGTATCAACTACTTGTGAGAGCAGAGAGAATTTATATAGCGGTACACACTAGGAACAATGCCATAGTAATAACACAGGTAAGTAGGAAGAGAAATAATACTATAATTATTATTACAGTGTCTCACCCTTCATTCATGGTAGGAACTAGACAGCATAAGCATCAGCATGTATAGTACTCTGAGTTCATGTCTATTTATAAAAATAAAGACCTAAAGAAGCAGATTCCAGCAAGTTTCCAGTAGATATTAATGAGACTTAGATATTCTTTATTTTTCTGTCCTGGGAGAGACAGCTGACAAACTAGGAATAAAGCGGAATTTTGTACCACTTTCCCGTCACTCAAACTTTAAATAACTGCATACTAGTCTGAACCTAAGCTTATAGACAAAAAACTATTCCTGTTTCTTATTAAAAACAGACTTTGCAGAGGTGCTGAGTCTGTACTTTGGAGTTTGCAAAACTGAGCATATAATCTTTGCAGAAGCTGTAAAAGAATGAGACAGTTCTGAAACAGACCAGACCAAAAAAATCCAAACAACCTGCTTAACTTAGAGGAAGTATTGTTTGAAATTCAGACAAAGTTCGCAATTCACACAAGATCCCTCACTTGGGGTACTGACTATTAAGAACACTCGTACCGAGTTTCTCCTCTTCTGAAAATTTGCTGGCTGAGCTTCCTGCCACCTGAGCTATGAGATCTGAGCTTTAAAAGCACAAGATTCAGAACAAAGATAACATCCAGATGCTATTCTTACCATCCCTAGTCAGCTGTTCTGCTTTACCTACATTCTAAAAGTTCAACTATAAAGTCAAACAACTTCTGTCTTCACCTTCATAGAGATTTAAGGGAATTTAACTTATACATTTGTAATGTATCTGTGTATGGGCCATCCATCAATCAAGAAAAGTTTTTATCCAGCCACCAAGTCAGTTTTTACCTAGCTTTCTGTTTGACACCTGCAAAGAATGCATTGTTTAGCACAACTGGAAAACTAAGCACAGTGTAAAATCATGACATAATTTACACCTTTATATTTGAAAGCAGCTACAATCTTGTCCCAATATCAGAAAAATTAAGGAGCTGGAGAGACAGAGGATTTCACAGGGATTTTCCTGCTCCAGCATACCCACATACAAAGATAAATTGAAGTGCTTCATGATAAAACCAGAGTTTACACCTTGATATTTAGTCAACCGAATCAAACAAAAAATATGCTGATGCTTCCATGGGTGTATGGTCCTGAACTGCTCAGTGCTATATTGCTCTGTGCAAGATGTGGCTAAATCTTGCTGTCAAAAAGTAACAAAACAAAAAGTAACAAAACAAAAATAAATGCCATTCATACAACGTTCAGAGCACATAATCTAACTATGGGGCTAGCGGGCCTATAAACTAATGGGGAAGTTCTACCCTTTATTTGTCTTGGGGGAACACGAACCTTCTCACTCCTTTGCTTTTCTTCCATCTGTTGTAAATGAAACATGAACAGAATGGGGTTATTTTCTATTCAGACTGCTTCAAACACAGGCTTTTTCTTGATGCTTAAGGGCTCACTAAACACCGTGTCTGATTTCCAGCTTTTCACTGTAGCCACAACAGAAGATGCAGAATAGCATCTTTTGCCAGAGTTGGATGAATTGTTCACATTTGACAACTGTTCAGTCAGGTAAAGACCTCTTGAGGGTTTTGTTCATGTGGCAACAAAAATCTGTGACATAAAGGCTTCCACAAGCATGCAACAGCTGAGATTCACATACATTTGAATTATCAAAAGGTGTAAACACATTTTGCTTCTCAATTTAAGTGCACATTGAGAAATGTTTTGTGAAGATTGAGCAGATAAAAATCCAGATAAGAATCCCACATAGATTTAGTAATACAGGGTAGAGTCTGTTTGCGCTGAAAATTCTTTAACATGCACAGCAAATCTTGCGAAGCATGGTGTAGTTACTGAGATTACCTACAGAGATTATGGGATCAATGAAGTTCCTGCACTTTTTCCTTTTTTTTTTTTTAATGTTTCGGCAGGATTTTGACTTTCTGTTTCTTAATGATTATAGAAAAGATTCAAGATCATCAGCAGGGTCTTCAGGACCTGCATTTGCACAGCTCATCCAGAATTATTTAGGATGGGAAAGGACAGATGCTAACTAGGCAAGTGAAAGCACAGCCAATAAGGAATAAAGTGGCCTGTAAGTGACCTCTGGTGGACATCAAGAACAGTGTTAAATTTGTTTCCTTTGTATTTCTCACTGAAGTAGTTCATCCATTTAACTAGCTTACATCCATTAAGTTGAATATTATCTAATATTATACAATAATCAAAGACGTTTTCCAAAAGTATTCAATGCCAAAAGCCTCTGTAACAAGAGGGATTCTTGACTGTTGCATATATACCGTTAACACTAAGAGAGTGAAGCTAAGGCATCTCTCAGACGACACAAAACTCACAAGCAATTTCAAAGGAATGGAGTGGTCCTTTGAGGGCATGTCAGTCATTCCAAAAACCACCAGCATTTCCCAGGTCAGGTGAGGTGCTGGAATCTATTGCTTCCAGCAGATGCAGACTGTTGACCACAGCCAATGTACTCAATTATAAGAATTTTCATAGCTATGTACTACAATACAGAATATCCTCAAGGACCTTATCCTATTCCCAACTAAATATTTTTGAAGATAATTGTAAACTCGGAAATTAATTTTGATCTCATGGCTTGAAGAGGCTTCCAACACTGTATTTTGGGGCCCATGTTTGCAGAATGCATGTACAGTCTGAGACCACGAACTTTGTGCAGATCCATTTAGGGCTGCAAACTACCTTTGGGTAATTAGACATGTTTTTCTCTCCTTCTGTTTCCTAATTTCCGCCTAGAGCTAGAACTCCAATAGGTTCTCACATGAGTCTAACAATAGACACAGGAGATGGTTTGCTTTACAGAAATAACGCACTGAAATTGTTCCCAAGGAAAACCAGCCTGTCTTGGCAACAGTTGTCCTGGCAACTAAGTCTCCTTGCAGAGGATGATGGCCACTGATCCGCAGAAACCAATCCATGAGTCATTTTTCTCAGAGACCAGAGGGGCTGGGGAATACAGCTGCAGAGGCCCCACCATTTGGCTTTCCCCTGTTGCATTAAGTGGGAACTCCCGACGGCTAAAGAGATTAACTGAAATTCTGCCTCTTGAATGCAGATCCAGGACATACTAATTACAAGTCATATTAACAGGCAGCATCTTCACAGACACATTTTTTTGGGGGGTTTTTTTGGTTTGTTTTTTGTTTGTTTGTTTTTCTTCCCTAAGCTAGTCGTGTTAAGGACTGGCTTAACTCTCCACCGGTGAGGAAAATTGCACTGGAGAAATCACATCAGGGTATAAGTCAACAGAGCCATGACAGTACTAAGCAGAGCACAGATAAAAATGACAGAGGACATTTCTGCTCAAGTAGCTGTTCAGAAGACAGAGTGAAAACTTTGCAGAGCTGTATGCATTCTGATTTCATATCTTACGTGGAGAGTGACCCGGGTGTTCCTCAGGGCTAGCACTGCTCCTGGAAGACTGTGCTACACTTCTAACTGTACAGCCCCCAACCTGAGCCTCAGTGAAGCCAAAGGCTCCTAACAAGGAGCTCAAATGGTGGTGTTTTGAATGGACAGTATTCCCATGTTCAGCTCTCCCTGACTGCCTGTTTGACTTGATGGCTCTTTCTGTTGAGGAGGCATTACTGCAAGTTAATATCCCTTTGGGACAAAGTACATGCTACAGTAATTCCTGCTCCTTCCCCTCTACAGCATACGTGCAGCACTCATTGATTGGAATGGATAGAAACACAAAAGCAGAAATGCCTCCTTTTCAGCACCATTTGCACACACACACCAGGTCTAAGAATACAAAATATGAAGCCTCACTTCCCAAGCAAAGCCTGCTGTTCCATTTTTCCCTTACAGTTCCACCTCAGAGAGGCCCAAGCACAGTTTGCCTCAACACCTCCTGAAGTCTCCCATAAGGTGACCCCCTACTTGGTCACAGCCATAGGCCTCTCACACCAGGACAGGGGCTGCAGGGACGTCAACCCTCCTTCACGAGGAGGACAAGCAGACCTTTAGCTACAGAGCTGGTGGTGCCCATCCAGCCTGCAGACCTGCGCTGCCTTGAAATACTGCTGCCCAGGCAAAACAACAGAACACAAAACAACCATCTCATTTTCATGGGCTTGTTATCCCTGAGCTGTCTCTCTCAAAGGACGTGTCCGACTGGGTTCTCTAGGTGACTGAAAAACAAGCAAGAGGTTAAGTGGTGAGCAGCAACTTAAGCTACCGGGATTTGAAATGGAACAATCAGAAGAAACAAGAGGGGTACATGAGTCCATCCCAGCTCAGAAGGGCCAGCATGAGGGTCAGGTGAGCATAGCTGCATCCAGGTCCAGAAGCAGCAGCATTTCCAGCAGTTTCTCAGCAACTGATCTGAAAAGAATGTTCCTGTTTCAACAAACATGATTTTGCAATAAAATTATTTCCTCCTGGAATGTTTCTCATGGTTTATTCTACTTCTTTAATCTGAATGATGCTAATCCATGCACATATTTATTTAGTCATGAATATTTGTACACGTGCGTTGTCATATAGGAGGAATGCAAAAGAGTTTATTAGATGATAGCATAACCATTGCATGAACTAATATTTGCACAAGAAGCAGAGAAATGTTTTTCATCAGTTTACACTTCTCTTTCTATTACCTGCACAGTAAACTCAAACACAGTAAATGTTTCAGGAAGCTATTAGGCAGGTGGGCTCCCAGAGACTTTCAAGGAGATGAAAAAGCACCTCAAGCGATAAATCATACATGCTGAAGACTGCATAGTAAACACTTGGAGATACGTAAAACCACACTTCTAGCCTAAATGAGTAAACAACTTGGAAAAAATGAGCTCAGACAAAAATTATGAACTGACTACAAATCAACTGCAAAGACATTAAAAGTCTATATTTGTTCAAATACATTATTCATAAGAAATAATTTGAGCTGTAGTTGTATGCAATTTATGTTGCATAAACTTAAGAAAATATTTGTAACCAAAAGCTGATTTAAAGAATTAACGGGCAATCTCTAAATAAAATTCTATTACTAAATAAAGTCCTCCTTGATTTGCAAAGCCATATGCTTCCTCTAGCATACATTCCAATACACCTATCAAGAGCTGAGCCTGTAATGTTGGGATAGTGACAAACAGTTCAGGTCTGATCAAGCTCTTGCTTGTGTGAGGTAAAGAGGGAAAAAACATTGGTTTGGAAACATTCTTAAAGTGTTTCAGGTTCAACAGCAACACAAGCCAATGTATCTTTATGCTAAACAGCTACATTTCTTCTCTAGGATCAATATTTTCAGAATTTTTTGTAAACAAATCTGATCTATGTGTTCTGCCAGAACAGTGTCACTTTCAGTAAAAAATCTTTCAACAGGAAAACAGGTAGGCATTATTACCAATCAGACAGATGTGCAAACATTAAGTACAACCTCAAGAAAGCTAGCTTGCCTTTTTAAAAAAAAACAAAAACAAAAAACAAAAAACAACAACAACAAAAAAACATGTGATCTCCTTTCCCTCAACTCCTCCTTCCCTTCTTTGCTGCCAAAATGTCTCCAGTATGGACACAGAAAAGCATTCCCAGACACCCAGGTGCCTGACTGACCATGTTTGTGTCTCAGTCCACAGCTCCTCTGAACTCAGCGCTAGCTATGGAAAAGCCTGAAGAGGGGGCTGATCTGCACTAACTGCACTGCACTAACTCCACACTCTTCCGCACTAACTCTGAACTAAACATGTACATTACACTCAAGCAATATTGAAAGAACACAAGACTTATTTAATGAATAAATAATACATATTTACGCATCTTGAACAAAACCAATGCAATAAAGCAGCAGCTAGCATCACTCTCAGTTTCATGTGACCTTTTGTACTGAAATTGAATTGCCTGATTTTTATAGAATTTAAGGTAGATTTCAAATATGTGTATTTCCATGACAAATCCATTTCCATGTCATTCCAGTAATCACTCTCTCACTATCTTCTGGTGTTCTTTGGGATATTCTGTTGTTAATTATTCTGTAATTTCTTGTATTGTATAGAAACCTTAGTAAACCAAATACTTTTGAACTGATGGAGATAATGGGGAATGTCTACAAATTAACACCTCCTCCAATTATTATCTCCCAAAATTATTACCCAAAGAGAGGAAAGAACTAGTCTGGCTTCAACAGTTAGCTGATTTTAAAATCTGAATTTAATTAAAGTACATATGCTGTTTCACCAACAGTTGAGACACTGTAAACCATTCCATTGACTTTTTGGACTGTGGGTTAAACACATATCAGGGATAATGTTATCTAAACAAACAAATAAAAAATGTAATATTTGCAAAGAAATTAAATACTTACAGTAACTAGTGCAGTACTGTAGCTCCTCTGTCACCCACTTTCCGCTAACATTTTACCAGTTCTCTTGTATTTACTTTGTCACACATAAACATGAATTGTACAAATAACTTCTATGTTTTCACTTATTCTCTTTATTTCAAAAACACTTCTATGGTTCTGAACGGTTTTGAAGTAGTTTCGCAGCTTGATCACAGGGCAGACGCCATTTTGCAGATTGAGCCTGCTTAGAGAAGTGCTCCAAGCTCTACTTGTTTCTTGGAGACTCATCTGTAGGCTGTTACACAGTGGATGGAGAGTAATACAGAACAAGCTGCTTCTCCTCAGTGCCTCCTCTGGATCTGACTCTTCTGAATACAAGGACAACAAGATGAATTTTTGCCTTTTGTAAATCTCATGCCCAATTTCCCCACATTATGGACAAAACCAAAAATGGATCTTCTTTTTTAGTTGTTGTTGTTGTTGTTTTAAAGCCCCTCCTCACAGTTTGGCTGATATATGGCACCAACCAAACAACTAGCTGTTGTCATTAATCTTTGATAGCATTACTACTCATTAGAAATCAAAACTGCTGCATTTGTAGAGTATCTTTCCACAAAATGTATCTTGGTATTTGAAAAATATCAGGGAATGAACCCTAACTTCTCTTAAAAAGGTAGCTGCCAAATATATGGCACATCAAGATTTTTCAGATCCAGGATTTTGAAACACTAGATCTCTCCAAAGAGAGTGATCCAAAGATGTCTTGATGTCATGACAGAAATGCAAAAATGGGTTTCTTAATGTGTTCTGTTCTGACAGCACCCCTTAGCTCTCAAATACCTCTGAGACACATCCCATCCAATGAGAGGTTTTCAGCTCCAGTGCAGTAAGAATGACTGTTACTTGTTAGTCAGTTCTCTCGTATAGTCTGAATAATTTTTCTGTGACCAGTAGTTTGAATATAATCTATAATGCAAACTGAGATATACAATAGAATAGGATCTTCTGGCACAGGCTGTTGTCTGTTAGCAATTGCTTCAGCAGATGGGCAATGTCTACATCGTTAAGTCTCTGGAGCTTCATTTCACCGGATTTCCAGAATTTTTGAAAATTCTCCTCCCCCCCCCTTTTTTTTTTTTTTTTTAAGAAGCTTAATTTTAACATGTTAGTTTATGTTAGTTTAAATAGCATGTCTAAATACAGACATAATTCTGGAAAATATGGAATAGATCCTCAACAGCTTTCATACATACAAAAGAATCCCTAAAAAACAACCATCTTTTTCTCCTTATATTTTCTAACCTGGTTTTAGATAATCACAGGATACATCACAGCTTTTCGCACATAACTGTGAATTGACTAGAAAATGATAGATAAATATGGTCACGGCAGGATTTATTGTTGCTAATATCACCTTGCAGTAAGAAGGAATGTTCATCTACTTTCAGTGATTCCGTATCCAAGAGATGGTTTCTGTTTGTCTAAAAATGATAAGAAGGGCAGAATACAAGAAAATTAATTTTCACTGATTTCAAAACAAATGAAGGAAGAAAGCCATCTAGCTGATGAACTTCAATGTGGAATCCAAGCAGGAAGGCTAAAATAGTGAATTTGTTACTGTGATACAGTACAGCCATAATGAGGACATCATCTATGCAATATAGTCCAAAACATTACTTAAATCTGATACCCTGACAACATATAAAGCAATATGCACTTTTATACCAAGTGACAAATAACCCAGGGACAGGTAGGTTAAAGAGTCAGAAATTACTAACAGGATCCATCTTTCCCCTTACACATTTTTCCATTGTTCTCTTTTTACCACTCTATTTGTTTCTATTGACGTCCAGTTTGAGTTGCAGGATTTTATTACTTACATGCCTAAGCATTTCTCCTGCCTGTATATCATCTATTTCAGGTAATGGTTATGCGGAGCTCCTATTTATTCTATAGCACTGCTATCTGCTGACTTCCTTAGAGAAGCAAGCTGCCCAGCAGCATGGCAATCAAGAGCTTTTGAAGTCTCAAGTCACCTTCAAAAATATAATTTTGAATATTTTTCCACCAGCAATCTTGCCTTTTGGGAACAGGAGAATAAGGAGGACCCAGAAGCACAATACATCTAAATTACTTTCAGCACAGCATAGTGTAGTGGCAGCTTCTAGGAGCCTGCTGAGCAAGGCCACCTTATTTCCCTGAGTGACCCACGTGTGAGAGCCCTGCATAGCTAATTTGCCAATTTACTTTGATGTCAGTTCAGCTGAGTACTGCTATTCCAAATGAAAAGTTTAAATGGCTCTGTAGTTCTCTGAAAGATCTACGGGCTTCACGATCAAACGGGTCCTGGAACAAGAAACCCTTTGAGACGGCCTTTACGTTGCACTGGTGTTACGAAGATCCTGAAGAATTACTTCAGTCAGATCTCTGAAGAAGCTGCAGTAATTCTGGGAAATGTTTTTTCTTGGAGGAATAGTTTATTTCTTGTACACACTAATTTGCCATGGTTTATGCCATCAGTGTATCACCACCAGCCATGCAATAGCTTGGCTCTATCTCTCAGCTGAGGACAAAACGAAACCTGCAGCCCCCCCAGTCTCAATCTGATTCACCTTTCAAAATGTAACTGTGACTTGCAGAAGCTGCTGTACCTATTCTACACCAGCCTCTCCTATCTAAACAAGGACCCTATCTCACCCTGAAAAGAGGTTTTTCCCTACTTTTATAACATGACTGTTTACCTTACAAGGCTTCTGTCTATAATGATAGGCTACTCTTTTTATGTGTCTTTTGTCTCCTTTAAAAAAAAGGCTGAACTATGCCACCCAGCTCTTCTAATGTCTTTGAACATTGTCCTTTTTGGTCCACACAATCCATTTTTTCCAAGAAGATCCTCAACATTTCATGATCCAATGAGTTGAATCAGAGACGCTGAAGAGAATGAGTTGAAGAGAAACAGTGCAAATAAAGCAGATCATTACTTTAGTCTCACAGCTTTGTAAATATTTGCAGATTGCTCTTAAAATCACTAGACACCAGCTGTAGCAACTAAGAGAAAACCGTTTACTACAAATGCAAAGTAGAAGATTTGATCCTTAGGGACCTTAACTGAAATTTCAGAACTGAATATATTCAAAAAGTTCAGTTGTTTACCTTTATATCCTTCTCTAATAAATACCTATAATGGCGCGAGTAATGGCTTTTTAAGCCTTCCTTTTAGCCTTAGTAAAATTATTCGCGTGGAAAAGAAGCATTGCTTTCTGTGCAACTTTGCCCAAACAGGCTTTTAAAGTTACCTGATGGGAGGAGATGCAACAGTGAAAAGACTTCAGTGCTACACAACTGATTTCTCTTTTCATAGTAAGATAAGATATACAGTAGTCAATTTTCCACATGAACTAAACAACTGCACTGACCTAGATATACTGGAAATACATAAGTCATAATTTCAGGAAAAAATTCAGTCTCTCTTCTGAAATTAAAATCAGCACTAAGCGGTTTCTGTGGTAAAGAACAATTGTTATGTGTTACTGTGTGGAACCACAAATTTTACTACCTTACTTAATTCCAGAATGTATTGATTTTATTGGAAAATGTGAAGTGATGATATTCTATTTATAGCAATGCCATGATGACGAATAGCATTACCCTAAGGTAAAGTATTTGTGGTGAGTTAATACTGGACTTATTAGAAACATGTCCTGCCTTCAGTCTCTATTACTAGCTAAGCTGGAAGGCTCCTCTGGCTGGAAAACAGCTGCTGTCTTATCTTGATCTGCCTATCTTTCTTTAGTATCCTCCTCACCATCTCTGCTGCTCTCAGGAATTCTGCAAGGAAGAAAACTGCAAAAATTTATTTCCTTTCTCCTTACATTTGCATAGAATGGCAGTGGATGCTCTTGTCAATGACATTTCTAGAGAGGAAAATACAGAAACCAAGAGAAATATATATTACTCAAATACCTGTCCTGAGAGGACAATGGCAAGATAAGAATTGTGTGCAAGGACGGCATATTTGAGAGAGATTTCTGCCATCATCTCCAGGAAGCTTACATGGAAACCACAACAAGTAGGAAAAGTAAATTAGAAAATAACTGGAGAAGACCCTGATGATATGCAGAGACAAAAATAAATCGTCCCTCTGTCAATTTGTATCATGCCGAGCTTAGCAGTAACACCAAAATCTGAAATACAAACAGAAAGGATTTTTCTTCTGCAATACATTCAACTCAGTTCAGATTCTTCAGACCACATCTGGAATTCTCAGTGTTCTTTCCCTGCTTGCAGCTGTCATTTAATTGTCTATTATACTGGAAAAGTTTGCCCAGGGAAGCTGTGGATGCCCCATCCCTGGAGGTGTTCAAGGCCAGGTTGGATGAGCAACATGGTCTAGTGGAGGGTGTCCCTGCCCATGGCAGGGGGGTTGGAACTCGATGATCTTGAAGGTCCTTTCCAGCCCTAACCCGTCTATGATTCTATGATTCTGTATAAAATTGATATCTAATTATGGGCTGCTGTGGAAGACATTCCACAGAGATGCCCGTATCTACAGCAGAGAAGTGAAAGAACTGATGATGCTTTTCAGTTTCACACACGATTTTTCCCATGTAATCAAAATGTCAGTTTTTATGATTTCACTAATTTATAGCCCAGTGCTCAAAAACTATCAGAGCTTAATAGTCAAAATATTAGTAGAACTTCATAAGGCTGCCTACCATAGATAGTCATTACAGGACTTCTGCAGTGTCTTCTAGCTGAGTACTTCCATGTACTTCTAAATGGCAATGATTTATTCCTTGAGCCCTGATTAGCAAAAACAGGACATGCTAAGTTACTAACTAATTTTCAGTAACAATGTGGCCTAAAATCTAGCTTTTTGAAAAGTAACAGAGAAGCTGATTTTCCTCAAAACAGTCTAAAAGGAGTAAAAATCTTGGCACTATATGAAGTCAGAGTCACTCAAGTCCCCGAAGTCAGGTCTTCTCATATTGTTTATCAGAGGAGAGTGTCGACCCCGAGTCATTCCTTGTGACCTCAAGGGAGCCAGCACTTGAAAGGTTGTCCTCATATACCTGGTCCCAAAGACTCTAAATACAATACCTTCTACCTTCTAAAATCTGGCTTAAATTACAAACATGAACTTTATTTTTAACATGTTTGTTAGATTTAGGTGGAGATCAGATCTTAAACTCCTTCTATTATTTTTGTATTTCAGGGATAGTACTTTCAATCAAACCTGGAGAGTTTCTAATCCTGCTTTAAAATGTTGAAAGACACTTTGCAAGAGTAGGCTAGTATTCTAATAAAAATGGAGTGTGCTCTGAATTTATCACCTATGTTATGTCACTTATGAATTCACTGACATTAAAAGAACACTGAGGAGACTTCAGTCTAAAGACATGCACTTTGGCACCTAAGCAGCTACAACAGCACCATGACAACAAGGTCGAAGTCTAGTGCTTACCTTAGCTTTGTCGCAGGTTGTCAGGCATTGAAACTCTGGCAGCCAGCTTTACATTAGTCAGAAATTATTCTCAAATATAGTCTGCAAAAAATTTCCAGACACAATAAAGAATGTTTATGATGATAAGAAAAGAAATATGCCAGCTATGTATTTTAGTTTGTACATATGCCTGCAAGATCTACACTAATGTGGTCCTTCTAACCCTTCTCATGGTCCAATTCAAAATGTCCTTTTCTACTAGTGTTTCATGGGTTTATGGTGCAATTAAGTTCACCTGATCTGATTCTGACAATGTAGAATCTCTCTTCTTCTGGATGCTTCTCTTTTTTGCATATCAGAAAAAAACAAATTAAAAAAGGAGCACTGCTGTTGCACTTAATTGAACTACTCCAGATAGGAGCAACTTTTTTTTGTTTTTGTAATTTGCTCAGCAACATTTCCTTCCAGTTGTCACTGCCTTTCCTGCCTAAGCACCAGTACTGAGGTGCTTCTGAAGCATTATTTCAACAAATTCTGTTGCAGCTGAAAACAGCTCTTCACTAGAGGATATCATACCACTAGCAGGACCAGGAACACTTGTTACACTCTCACTCCCTGGTCTGGCACAAAGATGAGCCTCAGGCATCTTTCCCATGTATTCATCACATTGTCATGGTTCAACCCAGCAAGCAGAAATCACTACCATACAGACACTTGTTCACCCTTCCCTTTCCCAGGCAATGGGGAAGAGACTTGAGGGTTAAATGGAAAAGAGACTCATGGGTTGAGATAAGAACAATTTGATAACTAAACTAAAATAAAACGGAAATTATTATTATAATAAGAATAGCAATATATACAAACATACAAATGAGTGATCACAGTGCAACTTCTCACTACCCAATGACCAAGGCTCAGCCCGTTCCTGGCCAAAAGTCTGGAGCAGAGAGAGTCTGAAAATCGCAATCCCAGAAAAGAGATAAGAGTCCAAGAGCTGACCAAGAGAGCAAGAGATGACCCCAAGAGAGAGAACGACTTCCAGATAGCCCCTCATGTATATACTGGGCATGACGTGCATGACATGGAATATACCATTGGCCAATTTAGGTCTCAATGCCAAGCCTAAGGCTGAATCCTAGGCTAGTAATTGGGACTGTGCTCCCTCCCAGCGTCTCCTGCCCCTGCAGACACTGGCACAGCAGAGAAGTGAAAAAGTCCTTGACTGTCCTGGCAACAACTGTAATCATCATAATGCTATCAGCCTTCTTCTCAGCACAAATCCAAAACACAGCCTCACACTAGCTACTATGAAGAAAGTTAACTCTGTCTCAGCTGAAACCAGGACACACATGCTTGGAAATACTACCTCTAACCCAACACCTGCCCTCACCCTCTCCAAGCATATCTTCAGCCACAGCCCCTTGGGTGACCCCAGTTCCCAGCCAGGCTCCCTGGGCTGAGCAAGGCTCTGCTGGAGTCCCAGCTCGAGAGCCTGCATTCACCTAAGCCAGTTCTACCACTACGCTGCAGGTATCCTGGCCTGTAACATACCTACTTTCTATCTGGATTTTGAACATTGCTTTTGCTTTTTGTTCTAACAGTTTAACATGTAGCACATTTTAAGGATATCCAAGTTTCATTCTTGAGCAACAATTTAAAACAGGTTTATAGCACTACATGATATAAAATAGTAATCCTTTGGATCAACTTAAAAAGAAGTTAGAGCCACGAATAAACATAAAATAAATAATTGCACATCCTCATCTGTCTTTTCTCCTCTAAGGCCATTTGTCCCATTTCTTCATTTTTTAATTAGTACACAAACATTTGGTTCCTATTTTTGGAAAATCTTAGTTGGATTACAGCTGGTGGTTATCATTTAGGGATTGCACTGGGACACGAGTGGTGAAACTGGTGTTAGCGATATCAGTCAACTGTTCACTTGCAATCAGAGTATCACGATGTGAAGTAAGGTGCATGTGTTTCAGTACTACAAAAAGCCTAGAGGCATGCTAAACGTCTGCGATAAGAATTATTTACATACATACACATAAACAGAAGTTTCAGTACTTGTACAGAGGTTTTTATTCTTTCGTCTTTCAGACAGGTCCCACTAAATCATAAATGTTTGAACACTTGCTCATGTTTGAGCATTCCTTACTTCATGTCTGTACAAAGAGTCACCTTGTTGAACTTGCCCTGTGAGGCATTTATAATTTGTAGTAAAATGGCTGCACGTTCTTAACATTTGAACACTCCTACTCGTGTCCTGTCATTCCTGTGCTACAGAGCTATTTGTGCAACCACAAGCTTTAGGTAGGCAGTTATTTTTAAGAAAATTAATTGCTGTATTTGCAGCCTCATGCACATGCTTTTAAATCACAATTTTTGCAATATTTATGCAGTCACAATGGCACACTTGTCACACCAATTATTTTGCACCAGCCCTAACAGTCATTTACATCTCAAGTTTTCTGTATTAACAGCATAAATTTAGAGCTGCATTTTATACTGCTGTCAGGAAAAGAGAAGAATTGAAATCCAGTGCTAGTGTTCAAAATAAGATATGAGCACATCCTGCAATGGCTGCATAAAAAGAGCTCCACATTTAATATCTAAAATGCAACTGCTTTAAGGAAACAAACCTTTGGCAAATTATGTACTGCTTCTTCTTTAAAGTATATAATTAAGAGAGACATGAAAGACATAAGTCATTTTGAAATTGTGTTTTAGAGGACCTTTAACACAAACCCTTCCCTTAGAATCTGTCACTTTATACATATACCTGTCAGGAGGAAAGCACCTGAAGAGCAGCACAAAGGAATTCCAGCCGGTAAGTCAGCTTCATTGGGGTCCAACTGAAGTGCTTCTATCCAAACACACCTAGCATGGGGAATAAACAAGAGGAATTAGAGACACGCACATGCCTGCAGGACTATGGTCTCATGGTATCACGGAGATGTAGTGGGATGGCTCCTGTGATGAGAATGTTGGAATGGCAGGATAAAGGCTCTGTATGAAGGACAGGCAGGGGAGACAAGGAGGGGCTGTCACCCTCTATGTCAGTGACCAGCTAGAGTGCATCAAGCTTCACCTGGGGATGGAGGAGGAGCTGACTGAGAGCCTATGGGTCAGGATTAAAGGGAGGGCAGGGATTTAATATCTAAAATGCAACTGCTTTAAGGAAACAAACCTTTGGCAAATTATGTACTGCTTCTTCTTTAAAGTATATAATTAAGAGAGACATGAAAGACATAAGTCATTTTGAAATTGTGTTTTAGAGGACCTTTAACATAAACCCTTCCCTTAGAATCTGTCACTTTATACATATACATGTCAGGAGGAAAGCACCTGAAGAGCAGCACAAAGGAATTCCAGCCGGTAAGTCAGCTTCATTGGGGTCCAACTGAAGTGCTTCTATCCAAACACACCTAGCATGGGGAATAAACAAGAGGAATTAGAGACACGCAAATGCCTGCAGGACTATGGTCTCATTGGTATCACGGAGATGTAGTGGGATGGCTCCTGTGATGAGAATGTTGGAATGGCAGGATAAAGGCTCTGTATGAAGGACAGGCAGGGGAGACAAGGAGGGGCTGTCACCCTCTATGTCAGTGACCAGCTAGAGTGCATCAAGCTTCACCTGGGGATGGAGGAGGAGCTGACTGAGAGCCTATGGGTCAGGATTAAAGGGAGGGCAGGGACAGAGAACATTATAGTGGGGGTCTGCTACAGGCCACCCAATGAGGAAGATGGAGTCGATTAGGCTCTCTGTAGGCAGAGAGGAGCAGCCTCATGTTCACAAGCCCTAGTCCTCATGGCAGACTTCCACCACCCTGATATCTGTTGGAGGGACAACACAGCAGGGTATAAGCAAGCCAGGAGGCTCATGCAATGTGTTGACAATAACTTCCTTCTCCAAGTGATAGAGGAGCCAACAAGGAGAGGTGCTGGACCTTGTTCTCACGAGGAAAGAAGGGCTGGTGGGGAATGTGAAGCTCAAAGGCAGCCTCAGCTGCAGTGACCATGAAACAGTGGAGTTCAAGATCCTTAGGGCAATGAGGAGGGTACACAGCAAACTCACTACCCTTGACTTCAGGAGAGCAGACTTTGACCTCTTCAGTGATCTGCTTGGTAAAGTACCATGGGATAAAGCCCTGGAGGGAAGCAGGGCACAAGAAAGCTGGTTAATATTCAAGGATCACTTCTTCCAAGCTCAGGAGTGATGCATCCCAACAAAGGGGAACTCAGTCAAAAAGGAGGCCTGAATGGATGAACAAGGAACTTGGGAGAGTTTGGGTTGTTCAGTCTGGAGAAGAGAAGGCTCCAGGGAGACCTTATAGCAGCCTGCCAGCACTTAAAGGGGGTACAGGAGAGATGGGAAAGTGATCATTATCAGGATGTGTAGTGATAGGACAAGGAGTAAGGGTTTTACACTGAAAGAGGTTATATTTAGATTAGATGTTAGGAATAAATTTTTTACTGTGAGGGTGGTGAGACACTGGAATGGCTTGCCCAGGGAGGCCGTGGATGCCCCATCCCTAGAGGTGTTCAAGGCCAGGTTGGATGAGGCTTTGAGCAACCTGCTCTAGTGGGAGGTGTCCCTGCCCATGGCAGGGGGGTTGGAACTAGATGATCTTTGAGGTCCCTTTTAACCCAAACCATTCTGTGATTCTACATATGTATGTACACTATGGATTAAGTGACAGGAGCTTTGGTTTCTCAGCTGTGCCAGTTTACAGTATGCAGGAACAGTACCTACCATACTTGAAGCTATGACCACAAGAGAGATCACAAACAACAGAAAGTTTAGTGTTGACACAAAAAAAAGAAAAAGTACACTGAACTGACTTCTGCTTCATCTGTTTCAGGCTGTCTTGATGATTCACTTTGTCATATGAACACACGCCTGGCTCTTCAGTAATGAAGAACAATTCTTTTCAAAGGTCACAGAATCTTCTAAAAAATTTTCTCAGTACAATGTACTTAAACAGATCTGGTTTTGCTACTCTCCATTTAAACTAGTTCTTTTGTTGCTACCTTCTTTCTGCATAAAACATGAATTACTCTGAAATTGCACTTGCCTGTCCCCCCCTCCTCCTTCCCTTCACACTCCGTTCTAAAGATGCACAAATATCAAGATTAAAATGATGCATATATGTGTATATAGATACTAAAGAAAGTTGCTAGAAGGCTTATGCTTCAACAGAAACTCATGACTCTGGGATGTCACAAGGGCTGACCCTTAAGAACAGACATTAGCACTGTTCTGGTCAAATGTATCCCTGATGGAACTGTTTCTATAACCTTTCAGCCCCTGACAGCCTTTAAGAAATCTTAATTCTATACCTTTCCAAATAACAAATCAACCTATAACTTGACCTTACTAAGAGTAGTAATTACGAAGTGAGAAAGTTGAGCTAACAGTAACACAAATTCTTTCAGAAAACACATTCCAGACAGAATACGGGCGGACAAACACTATTATCAAGGGTTAATCTCGGCAGTCCAGCACCTTTTCTTAAACTCTAAGAGAAGGACCATCAAACTGCTATTTCCAGTTACCAAAAGATTTCAAATAGAGATTACAGGATTGTTACTACCTGTTCCACAAGGAAAGAAGCCTGCTTTTCAATTCTTTATTTTCCCTTACAGCAGAGATTGACAAAAGTAAGATCACATAGGGCAACAAAAAGAGTGCTCTTTCTTCCAGGCAGAGAATGAGAGAGAAAGAGAGAGGTATCCGTGGATGACAGTTCATTCTAGTGAATCTTGGTGCAGTAAGCCATATTGAAGCCACGAATTTTTGGGCAGGGCCCATGGTTCTCAGGTCATTCACCAGTTTTGCCTCCCACAGTTTATAAACCCTCTCCTGATCCCCTCCTCTCCAATCAAGGCCTCAGACTCAAAAAACCCTTTCAATCAAACCCTTTCCATTGTTTCTTTTTTCCCCTCATGTTTGACTGAAATTCCCCCTTACCCTACATAGCCTGCACAGGGTTGGTACATTACAGTATTTTGTTCAACCTTTTTGAAGTAATGCACATGATATTGCTGACTTTATTAAAAATTACATGTGCTCAGCTACCCAGTAAGGTCATGTTTCCTACAGATATTTTGGCAGTTAGTGAAACATTTGTTATGATGCAGTCAGTTCTAGCTTGAGTGTTTTGCTCACAGGACAGACAGTGTTTTGCTTACTACTCCTGCAGGACTCTATCATATGCAGCTTTTTATCTAGAAAAAGGACAGAATTCATATTTCGATCTTAACACATCATTTCTTTTTTCCCATGGCTGCAAGTTAGGGAAGTCCTTCCTAGTGATATCTGATGGACCATTAACTATAAAAAGTCATCACCAGGGTTCCATTTCAAGCAAAAACTGGAGCAATCAAGTGGACAAAGTAATCCCCCAGGTGAAACACTTCAGTACAAATGACTAGAAGCAGGGTATTCTGTTGCTCAAACCTCTGACGACTGTAACTTCCATCTGTGCCTTGCTGAATTCTGGCAGAGGGCAGGATTGTTTAGTCTATTATTGTTCAGCCAGAGGGATGACTTTGTTATGGGAGGAGATGTGGGACAGCTTTCTCAAATGAAGGCAGCTATCAGAACAAATTGGTAACTGAAGAAATGGGACTCCACTGGAATGAGCTTATGACCTGCTTATCTATAGGTAGTCAAGGCATCAGATAGGAATTGGAGTAATTTGTGCTGTAAGATATTTAGATTTTGATTCAGCACATATCACTGGTTCTTCAATCAATTGTGGGTTGTCACCCTGGTGTGCTAGTAAAATTAAGCCTTCTCTGTTTAATAAACAGGAAAGGTGTTTCTACTGTCATATGACAATAATAGAGATGAATTAAGCATTACGCTTTAAGTATATTCCTGCCAATGTATAATATACGATATGATATTCATACTTAC
The DNA here is from genome assembly GCF_000699245.1 of Pterocles gutturalis. Classification (NCBI taxonomy): domain Eukaryota; kingdom Metazoa; phylum Chordata; class Aves; order Pterocliformes; family Pteroclidae; genus Pterocles; species Pterocles gutturalis. The sequence continues at coordinate 3,864 of NW_010099889.1, read as the reverse complement.
CTGGGATGTCATGAATCAGCAGCTGTAGGTCCTTCTTTTGAAAACATTAGATAGTACTTTCTTACGTCAAGCAAAATATGTTTCAGATGTACTTTAATAGTCGAAGATTGTACATGCCACTTTAGTATAAGCAAGACAGAATTTAATTACTTATGTCCTTTAATTATGAGATTAATCTTCAAAGCATTACAGAGAACATTTGCAAAGTCACAGAGAGGATAAAAGGATTATAGAGGTTAAAAACCATACAGAACATAATAGGTACCAATAGTATAAGTGAGCAGTGATAATGAAAAATGTACATATGCTAAGGCTACATTTATACACCAAGATTACACAGCATATGAATGAAGGAATGATGATTCTTCTGTCCCTTTACACCCGCAAAACATTTGAACCAGCTGCTTATACTACACTATACCAATATTTTACAACCAGCTCTTTCCTAAAACTGTGTGTTATGTATCAGTTGCGGTCATCCTCAGTGTGGGAGCTTCAGTATTTTATGAGCCTTCTCAGCTACCGCTCTTTATTCAATGGAACCAGAAGGTGGAAATGTCTGTCCCCCGCAATGTTATTAGACTGCTAAGTCAAAACGTCTTACTTTTCACTCACTCTTTTAATGAGCTCTCCCAGATGACCACTATGGAGGCGTGTCCTTGCTTCAGCTTTGCATTGGCTTAAAGACATTCCATGCAATTAAGAATCAGCCCTCATTCATGCTCATCCTAGCCTCTGGAAACTGCCAGATAGACTCGAGAATCATAAATTAACATCACATAAGGAGATATTAAAGTTGTGAAAGTATTTAGGAATGCATTTTTACTAGCAAGTGAAGGAGGTACACCAAACAAGACTGTCTCAGCTTCCATTTCTTCCCTAATTTTCCACTTCTATACCTACCTGATAGAGCTAGCCACCCTTAATAAGTGTTTTGTTCCGAAAATATTTAAGATAAGGATAGTATCTCAGCTGCAGTGTTCACATGCTATTTTGACCTCTGAGCAACTACGATGAAATGCATACAAATGCACAATCCTTGCAACTTAAATCTATATTTTGAGTGGAAAAAAAAAAAAACACACAAAGATTAGTCAGATATTTTCTTAGTCAAGGAAATGGGATCCTATTTCTGTTTAGAAGTTATTGAAGAAACCTGTTGAATTAGATCTCTTAAAACAGCCTCTCGCTAAACTCTCTAAAGAAAAATTAATGTGGAATCTGATTACTTAATCACATTATTTAACCATTTTGTTTACATCTAAAAGGGAAATGAGAAATAAATTATTTATAAAATCTACTGACTTGTGTTTACATTTTCAGTGAAAATAACAGCAATGCAGGTAACTCATCTGTCTCTGAAACAAATCCCAAGGAGAGAGAAGTATGTTGCACCACTTGCAAGGAGTTAGAGCAGACCAGATTGGGACCACTCTGACCTTCGTCAAAGCACACCACAATTATGTTTTAGATAATAACCTCAACCTTGTTTTAACCTATTTAGTCTGGTACAAAGAGCAGGAAAGCTTTAAGAGATGAACTAGGTATACCTGCACAGTGCCGATGCTGGGGAGACACATGCAGCCCAGACTGAGGCTCATGCCACCACAACAGTATTTTATCCTCACAAAAGCTGAGTATTTAAATAGCCAAAGCTATTTCAGTTGTGTTGCCATGTTCTTTTCAATAAGCACTTAGATGATCACTTATTGATAAAGGCTGACACATTGCATTCGCCAGTTGAAGCAGGACTAAGTGGGTAGGGAAACTAATTAAGGAAAATAATCACTTTTACTCATTCTTTGAAACCCAAATCCAACAGATGTGCTCCACTATGACATTATTGTCATGCAGAATTTCCTGGCTGATAAAATAATTACGTCCATTAAAAGGTAGCCAGTGTCTATACTGAAGAACATGTTGGACTCTCAACTCTCCCTTGGAGATCTCTCATGTACTATTATTGTCCTATTTTAAATCCTACCCATGGACGTGCAACCTAGAAGAAGCCAAAAATGTCAAACAACCCATCCTTCTTATAGTAATTCCCTTAATAATATCCTAATACTCTGTGGTCATTTAAACATAAAAACAATATGTTCAGTTTTTAACTGGTTCTGTGTTTTCTATATTCTCCTCTAGCCTTGGTTTGGAATGAGATAGCTGTTTGGAAACTAGTCTCTGAAATGAAAGCATATAATTCTCCCTGGTTCCTGACAATTTCAAAAGCTACAGAGTTGTGTGGTTATCCCAAGTCTCTAGATCTGTCTTCTAAACAAAATTTTGGAGCAGAAAATAAAACTGACAAAAATATTAGCTAGCTCTCATCACAAATACAGTCTTTTCCCTAATATTTGTTCTCTTATTTTTTCATTGCCAGACAAAACCTAAATATAGGTTTCTAAGATTATGAGGACTCAAACAAATAACAGTGCTAATCATATACTAAGTAGCAATTTTGTAAATTCTGAGCAAGTTCAAGCAATATCAGTCTAACAGAGACCATTACACAGCCATAAAAGTAATATGAAACAAAATCTTATAATTTAGTTTCCATCTACACACATTCCATCCAATATTAGAAAACAAAATTTGTACCTCAAATTGTCTACCCTAGCTGCATCTAAATTAGATAAGATTAAAGAGGTTGTAGCTTTAATTACTATAAAGCAATAACGCAGTTATCACAGATTGTCACTTGTGTCACAAGAATGGAATTTGAATTGAATGTGG